>NW_006291009.1:609791-612382 GCF_000327345.1 Myotis davidii
CCTTACGCCCCTGGCAGAGGGGTCAGACCTGGGCAAGGGGCCGATCAGGCGATCGGAGGGTGATGGGGGTCTACGCCTGAGGGCTCCCAGTATGTGAGAGGGGGCAGGCTGGGCTGAGGGACACTCCCCCCCACCACCCAGTGCACGAATTTCGTGCACCGGGCCCCTAGTCTATATATATAAACATGGAATATGCTAATTAGCCAAGCATCAACCAAGTGCTCAGGAGGAGATGCGCGCAGATGGGCAGGAGGGGACTGTGTGCCACCCCCAACCTAGCGGCTGTGGGGAGGCTGGGGCTGGGGGCAGGCTGCAGTGGAGACACAACACACAGGAGCGTCTGCCCCCACCGCAGCGGACACAACGTTGCGGCTGGTGGGCGCTATGTGGGTCAGGCGCCCATACCGGCTCCCCATGGGGAGCCTCTTCACACGGGGTGGGAGCGAGGGGGAGAGGTCTGGGGAGGCAAGGCGCCTCCTCACACGATTTCAATCGAGTGCTGGGCCTCTACTTATAAATAACAACAAACTTTTGTTACAAGTTTATAGTATGCCAGGAATAGTGCTAAGTTTTTTGTAAATTATCCAATTTAATTCCTTTGAAAAATGCTTTCAAGGATCGTTTCTATAGTTCGTTATTAGAGAAGTTTCTCTGACTGTGCAGAGCACTGAAACCACGAAGAGGGGGCCCAGCGCTCTCCTGAGCGGGAAGCAGCCCTTGGTGTTGCTTCAGTAACTGCCATTTGTCATTGGTGATCCTTCTTCTCTCTCATTTGAGAGAATTAGAGGGAAAGGACACCATCTGAGTGGAATTTAAAAAAAAAAGTAATTTTCCCTGGGAGGATTGATTGATTGATTGATTGATTGATTTCTCTAAAGCCTTGTAATCACCAACCAGGCCATCAGAGATCAACAGATCATGCCGGCATCATGACCCCATTTGAGTGTGTTCTGAAGCTGGGTACCAGTTCACTCTCTTGCTGAAGGATTGTTTTCCATGTTCTAGTGAGTTGGTTTAAAAAACTTAGAAATTAGTCCTATCGGTGTCTCCATTTGGATTGAGAGAGTTGAGGATTAGATTTAAAGCACTTGCCTCTGTCACACAGGAAAAAAATGGCAAGGTCAGAATTGCAGTGCCGGCTGTTAAAGGAACTTCACATTCAACCAGATTAGTTGGGAATAACCATAATTTAAAACTCAGGCTTAGTGACATCAGCTTGTTTTCATTTTAATGAAGAGTCTTGTAGGAAAGATGACCTGAAACTATTAAGAAGGTGACAAGACGAACTTTGTATCAAGGAAGAAAGGCTGTGAACCTTGGGGATAAGGTCATGGACTTCCCAATCCCATAGAGCTGGGGACAGGATCTGCCAGAGGCATATGTGACCTGTGTAATAAATGCCAAGCGTACATGGGATTTTATCTTAGTTAAACAACCAAAGTTGCTTCTCCAGTACATGTGACCAGCCTGAATTATGTTTTCCCAGTGCGTGCCCCTATTTGGGAAACGGCGTATCATCTCCTAATCTCACCTATGATGGTTGCATCAGAGGAAGAAAACATTGTGCTCTTGTTCATTGTCTGCTTATTTGGCTGACATTTCTAAACCCACACAGAAAGCCCATAACTTTCTGTTCAAGAATATTTCAGTGCAGCTAAATGAGCATGTAACTGTTGACATACCAAATAAAAGGGTTGACTCATGTTACCCTGGAACCAATGCTGTATTCTTAGATGGTGTCACCTTACAGAACTTGGGTGTCCTTAAAAATAACCCTCCTCTTCCGGGGCTCTCATGCACTGCTACATCCTGTCCCTCCAGAAGCTGGAGGCCTGCTAAATGCTAACGACCGAAAAAGAGATGTTGTCATGTGGGAATACTAAGCATGATAAGCTAAAGAAAGCAAAGAAGCTCCTTGAGGATAATTGGATTTAATGTCTTATTCATGGAACAGACTTGAACTGGAGGGGAGGAAAAATTGATTTTTCTGCGGCTCACTGGCAGTGCCCGCAGGAACCAGCTTTCCTCCGGCTCGTGCAGCAGTTGTGATCATGGATCATCATGCTGCGCTGGTAGCTCAGCTTCTCCTCTGACAGTCCTTGCTCTCTCCTCTTTAGCTCTGGTTGTAGCACAGCCTGCAAATAAATTGCTAACATTTAAGTGCATCTGTTGCAAAGACAGAAGCACAGAGGACACTGGGGAAATTTCAAACCAAATTTCAGGACTGAGCTCATAAAAGCATGCACCATCTGTGGAATTTTGCTCATATGCATCACTATAATGGAGGGGGGTGAGGGGTGGGTGGCCATGGAGAAGAGGAAAAGGAGAGATAAAGGACTGCATAGTAACTGGTTTAAAACTGAAGTTTCTCTTCTCAGATCAGTTCACAGGTAGCATTTGGGTCAGGTAGGATCCCAAATAACTTTCCTCACACGGAGCTCTAGCCTGTGGATATACCGTATTTGCAGGCGTATAAGACGACTGGGCGTATAAGACAACCCCCTAACATTTCCACTCAAAATACAGAGTTTGTTATATACTCGCCGTATAAGACTCCCCCTCTTCTCCACACCCCCCACACACCAAATAAA
>NW_006291009.1:612392-636068 GCF_000327345.1 Myotis davidii
CTCTCCTGGGCAAGTCCCTAGCAAGTTTGCTGGCGTGACAGTTTCACCTTAAAAGCCTTCAAACTCCTCTTCATCATCTGATATTAAAAGTTCATCAACGACATCTTGGTGCCATGATAGGGATGATAGGGGTTTGACTGGTCGACATTTTCTATGCTGTACTGTACAATGGGGCAGTATTGTGGTTGGCTGTTGGCTGTATACAAAGCCTGATTTGATTGGTCCCTGCTCCCTGTTTGCCCGCCCTGTCACTATAGCAGTCTGGTCCACCCTTGCATCAGCATCTCCCTGGGACCTCACTAGTGCGCAAGTGCGAGCTCTTCAACATTCTAACAGGCACCATGATAGCGCAAAATCGCGAATCTTCAATGCATATGTAAAGAAATATACGGTAACCCGAATTTACCACACTCGCAAAATCGCACACAGCCAACCATACACCCAGTATGGTATCGCGATTCGTGATTTTGCGCTATCATACTGGGTGTATGGTCGGCTGTGTGCGATTTTGCGAGTGTGGTAAAATCGCATAACAGCAAAATCGCATAACAGCCGAGCGTACACCCAGCAGCGCTGCTGATGCCTGAACGGTATGTGGAATGAAGTGGGCGGGCATCGGGAGGCCACTATGGCACGGGGCAAGCACTATGGGCAGTCTATCTGAAGTGTACCTGGCGTATAAGACGACCCCCCACTTGGAGGCATATTTTTCAGGGCCAAAAAGTCGTCTTATACGCCGGCAAATACGGTAACTGCATGAATAGGTTATTTCAAATTCATTGCACCCCTGTGTCTCAACATGGCCCCTCCCTGCCCCAACACACTTTATTGGTCTTGTGCAAAGATTCACAACTTACAATCTTTTTTCCTGGGGGTTTGCTTTAGGGTGAGGCTGAGCCTAGCCTTTTCCCTCCATCCCTGTGACAAAGCAAAACAAAAACAAAAACAGCCCAGCTCATTTTCTGATAAGCACTTTACATTTCTATAGTGCAGGAAAAGGGAAGTTCCTTCAGAATCCCTTTATAGATGATCACTCTCATTGTCTAACTAGCTTTCATTGTTTGTGATTTTCATTTCCCTCCACAGTTCAGGGCACTTTGGAAAAAAAGTTTCTATTCAGCACTTTCCACTCATAATTCAAGAAAAAAAGAGTCATGCAGTATAATAAGGATAATTAGCTCCGACTGAAAATAAAAAGCTTGGCACTGCCAAGCCCTCCACTGCACATAGTATCCACTTATCGTTCTGTGTACTCTCTGTCAAGGCTAATTACTACTTCTGAAATTACTAACCTGTTGAAAAAACAAAGGAAAATGCAATGCCGTACTTCAATAAATTGCAGTTTCTTCCAATACCATTTCAATAAAACTCTTTTAGAACCAAACCTGTTCTTACAATCTTACAGTTAAAAATTGCTGTTGTTTGTCCTCAAACGTATGGCCAACTATTATAAGAATAATTTTCAATGTTTATGTATGAAAGTGTAGGTTGGATTTCTTCAATTTAGATTCTTGTAAAATAAAGAATAGTTGGGAGTGATGATCTCATGCTTAGTAAGTTTCAACATTTACGCAGCATGTTTTTTCCCCCATCAATTCATTAACCTTGGCCCAGTGTTGGGATGAGCACTGTGTAAATGACCATGCGCTGCCCCCTGTTAATGCGTCTTAATCCAGACCAGCAGATACTTGTCCTCTCCCTCAGAGAAGAGAGACTGCTGGTTATGCCAAACCTAAGTGGAGAAATATGGAGACAAACATAGTTCTCTCTTTTTTTTCCTAGGGGTGATGCATATTGGGGAGTTTTAAAAGACAGGTTCTAATTTTCATTCATTTCATTCCTCATTTACTTGCCTGTCTCTCTGATTCTAGTCATGATTTCTCTTTTCTACACATGCTCTAGACCCATTCTACAAGGAAATAACTCTTGCTCTTTGTGGCCATGCATGAACAGAGCGTGTGGATTCTGGCTTTTCAAGAAAATAAAGGCTGTTATGTCAACTCCCTACTCTCCCTTGAAAGAGAATTCTGGAACCTCAGAAATAGCAGGTTCGCACAGAGAGAAGTGTCCACCCTAGGCACACATGCTTAGATGCATTTATTCTTTGACCTAAATGGTTTTCCACCCTGCATCTCATTTTATCAAAAGATAAAAATGAGAAATGTTTAAGCGATTGCAGAGTCATTGTCATTAGTTTGTGAGGAGATACAGAGAACAAGGAAGATACAGAGAACATCAACAACTGGGGTGTCATTTCGGAATTTCCCGAAAGAGAATGAAAACAAATGCTGGTCAAGATGCTGGGGTGGATTATTTACTAGAAGAAGCAGTGATCACCAGGAACTAGCACTGATTCACTAAGAACAAATCATGTCAAACAAAATTGATTTCTTTCAGTGATAATGTATCGAGCGTGCAGATAAGGAAAAAAGCTAAACTTTGGACCTTCATTCTTAGCCTGTTTTTGGACCTTTATTAGATTCTCACAAACTCACTCCTAATAATCTTGTTGAGGAGTTGGCAGAAGATTAGCAGAATATTAGTAATAGCCATTATTATTGGTTATTATAATCAAACTAGAGGCCTGGTGCATGACATTTGTGCACTGGGGGTGGCAGGGAGGTCCCTCAGCCCGGCCTGCACCGTCTCAAGTCCAGGACCCCTCAGGTGGACATCCCCAGAGGGGTCCTTAGTGCTGCTGTGGGGGTGGGAGAGCATTGACCACCAGGGGGCAGCTCCTGTGTTGAGTGTCTGCCCCCTGGTGGTCAGTGTGCATCATAGCAACTGGTCATTCTGCGGTTCAGTCAATTTGCATATTAGCCCTTTATTATATAGGATTAGAAAAACTGGAGGTGTTTAGAGAGAAGAAAAAAGGGCAATGAAGAATTAGGCAAATATTTATAAGAAACATTAGAAAAAAATTGGGGGGGGGAGGCCAGAAAAACATCTTTAAATATATATGTATATAATTATTACTCAGATGTGTGATTAGACTTCTGTATGGCACCAATGAGTAGCACTTGGACTACAATTGGAAGAGTGACAGGGACCTAGGTTATACCTCAACCATAAGAGCCATTCAAAGATGGATTGCCTGAGAAAGTTCATTACCTACCCAGTACCTACTGCACAAGCCATAAGGGAATTTAAGGACCGCATGGTTAATCAATTAAAATGACCTTTATAATTGAACTAGAGGCCCGGTGCACAAAAATTTGTGCTCTCAGGAGGGGTCCCTCAGCCCGACCTGTACCCTCTCGCAGTCTGGGACCCCTCGGGGGATGACCACCTGCTGGTTTAGGCCCTCTCCCTAGGGGATTGGGCCTAATCTGGCAGTCAAACATCCCTCTGGCAGCCTGGGAGCCCTCAGCCAATGTCCACTTGCCAGTGGGGAGCAGGCCTAAGCTGAAGTCGGACACCCTTAGCACTGCTGAGGAGGTGGGAGAGGCTCCCACCACCATCACTGTACTGGCAGCTGGCAGCCTGGCTTGTGGCTGAGCAGAGCTCCCCCTGTGGGAGCACACTGACCACCAGGGGGCAGCTCCTTCATTGAGCATCTGCCCCCTGATGGTCAGTGCGCATCATAGTGACCAGTCATTCTGCTGTTCGGTCGATTTCTGGCTGGAAGCAAGTATCTGGGATTTATTTGTCTTCTATAATTTAAACTTTGTTGCCATGAGTGGAGGCCACAGCCAGCTCAGGGCAGGAGGGAAGCTTGGCTTCTTCCATCGCCTGGGCAACCAAGCCTCCTGCTTGCTCCAGCTCTGTGGCTGCCAGCCGCCATCTTGGTTGGGTTAATTTGCATATAGTTGCTCTGATTGGCTCTTGGGCGTGGCTTGGGGCATAGCAAAGATACGGTCAATTAGTATCTTTGTCTTTTATTAGTGTAGGTAGAATTATATCCTTTGCAGCACATTAGCATATCTCCATGTCTTAAATCCCTCTGGGCAAACTGAGGCCTAAGGCTTTGATCCATACAATTCTAGGAGAAGGAGCTGAGCACACATGGAACTAGTCTGGTCCAGGACTCCTGGGTATGGATCAGAAAAGAGCTGAACACTACAATAGGGATGAAAGTCATCCTAGGAAGCTCCAGTGTATTTTGGAAAAGATTGTGTTGAAAGGGGAGATGGAAGAGCATCGAAGATGTCATCAGAAGCAAAATCTGTAACTGGTGCCATTATTCAGAAGAGGGATGTGGGACTCAGAGAGACGGAGTTAAATTTCCTAAGCCCCACAGCAAGCATAAGGCAGAGCGAGGCATACAACATAGGTCTTCTGACACCGGTGGACTACATCATGCTGAGAACACAGAGAGCAGATCAATAGTTATCAGAGATAAATGTATCTTGCCACCCTGACATCCCCTTGCCCTGATTTTTCTAATTCCTGCAGCTGTAGATAACGGGAAAACCTTGTGAGTGTCCCCACGGATCCACTTGTAAGCCTGCCTACGTCATATGGTTTTGAGGTAGAGTTCATCATGCTATAAAATCTTTTTTTTTTTTTTGACTCTGTCTCAAAATCATACTAGATGAACGTTCATTTGCCCTTGTTTCTAATTCTGGACCAAAATAAATTTCCCTGAGAAGTTGAACACTTGTAACTACTCATTTGCAATTAGACAACTTAGAGCTATCAGCATAAAAGTAAGATGATAAGTTTGTTATCAGTCTGCAGTGAGAGCTCAAAGTGGAGGCTGGGCCCAAATGTTTAGGAATATTTTGGTTTACTAACCCAACTGGGCAGGACTATCATTATTTTGGATAGAAAAATTTCCCTCATATTTACATTTACATCTTCAAAAGCAAATAATTTGCCGAATCATTTATTGGGGTTAATTAAGTATTATCATTAAGAAGTCACTGCCTTTTCTTTTAAAATATTTAATAAACAAATGAGACAAATCAAAATAAAAATTTTCTGCACAGCAAAAGAAACCATCAACAAAATGAAAAGAGAGCTCACTGTATGGGAGAACATATTTACCAATGATACATCTGATAAGGGGTTAATATCCAAAATATATAAGGAACTCTTATAACTTAACAAAAGGAAGATAAATAACCCAATTAAAAATGGGCAAAGGACTTAAATAGATACTTCTCCAAAGTGGACATACACTTTGGAGAAGTGTATGGCCAAGATGGCCAAGAGACATGAAAAAATGCTCAAAGTCACTAGTCATCAGTGAGTTGCAAATTAAAATGATAATGAGGTATCACCTCACACCTGTCAGAATAGCTACCATCAACAAATCAACAAATGATAAGTGCTGGCAAGGATGTGGAGAAAAGGGAACCCTTGTACACTACTGGTGGGAATGCAGACTGGTGCAGCCACTATAGAAAACAGTATGGAGTTTCCTCAAAAAATTAAATATGGAACTGCCATTTGACCCAGTGATCCCATTTCTAGGAATATATCCTAAGAAACCTGAAATACCAATCAGGAAAAAAAAATGCACCCTTATGTTCATAGCACTGCAATTTACAATAGCCCAAGTGCCCATCAGTAGGTGAATGGATAAAAAAGCTGTGATACATTTGCACTAAGGAATACTATTCAGCAGAAAAAAAAGAAAGGAAAAGAAAGAAAGAAAAAAACATTTCTTATGCTAAGCATAATAAGCCAAGTATCACATGATTTCACTCATATGTGAAATCTAAAGAACAAAATAAATTGATGAATAAAATAGATCCTGAGACATAGAAGCATGGAACAGACTGTCGACTCTCAAAGAGAAGGCAGGGGTGGGTGGGTGGAAAGAGATTAACCAAAAAATTTACATACATTTATGCATAACCCATGGACATAGATAATAGCATGGTGAAGGCCTGGGATGGGGGGTGGGTATGGGCTAGAAGAAGTCAATGGGAAATAGACACCTATAATACTTTCAACAATAAAGATAAATTAAAACACACACACACACACACACACACAGGCGTGCGCGCGCACACACACAATTTTTTAATCAGTTTATTTTTCGGTTTCTGAAATATCTAATCCCTGATTTTTTGCATGGGCTCAACCATGTCATAATAGATGCTGGCTGCCACTACCCAGTACATTCATGCTGTGTGAACAACTTATCAGTTTTGCTATAAGGTACTTATATATGTGTATTATTTGGTTTTAAAATATAATAAGACAGGTACAAAATAATAAGGAAATGTCACTACTATATAGCATTAATAAACTTTTATGCCTAATAAAGTGTTAAAGACATAACTCATATGGCCATTTCTAACAGAAAAGACATGTTTAAGTTCCATGGGAGGCAAACCATCTTCACATGGTTATATGAAAGCTGAGTTGGCTTCTCTAGTATCAACATAAACCACAGGCTGGCAAGATCTGCTTGATTTATCAACAACAATAAACAATAAATAGTCACTTATATCTACTTTATGCCAGAGGCATTGCTAAGGGCTAAGATATGTGATATGTAATCTTTGATTCAAGGTATTGTGGAAATTCCTACCAGCCATGTCATATAGTTTGAAGCAAGTAAGTTAAAAAGAAAACCTAGAACCAAGGGATATTGTTCACCAAAAATTACCCCATGAGCAGTTAAAAATAAAAAATAAAAAATAGAAAAATGGGTAAAGACATTGCTATATTTAATAGATAAATAAAAAGCTGTGAATATATAAAGAGGGCAAACTGATCACTCCTAGGCATAATTATTTCAAAAAAGAACCAAAATTACTGTTTCTGATAATAAGAATTATGTTTTTGACTTCATAACCATTGCTAAGTAGAGCACCAAGCTCTTTGAAGCACAAATCTGTTTCCAAAGAATGTTCCTTGTGTTGAGTTAAGAGAATGAGGAAGGAATTTTTTTATGTTCAATAAATGGAATTTAAATTTTTTTTATTTTTTAATCATTGTTTATTTTTCAATTATAATTGATATATAATATTTTATCAGTTTCAAGTGTATACCCTAGTGATTAGACATATAACATACTAAGTGATTATATCAATAAATTTCATATTCATCTGACACCATACATAGCTGTTAGAATATTATTGACTATATTCCCTATGCTATACTTTACATCCCCATGACTATTCTGTAACAACCAATTTGTACTTCTAAATCCCTTCATCTTTTTCGTCTGCCACCCCTTACCCCCATGCCCAATCTGTCAACTGTCAAAATGTTCTCTATATCTGTGAGTCTGCCTGTTTCTGTTTTGCTTATTTGTTTATTTTGATTTTTAGATTCAATTGTCAATAGATATGTATTTATTGCCATTCTATTGTTCATATTTTTATCTTTTTTTACCTTCTTCTTCTTAAAGAAGACCCTTTAACATTTCTTGTAAAACTGGTTTGGTGGTG
This sequence comes from Myotis davidii, assembly GCF_000327345.1. Lineage (NCBI taxonomy): Eukaryota > Metazoa > Chordata > Mammalia > Chiroptera > Vespertilionidae > Myotis > Myotis davidii. The sequence continues at coordinate 619,745 of NW_006291009.1, forward strand.
GTGAACTCCTTTAGTGTTTTCTTGTCTGGGAAGCTCTTTATCTGCCCTTCAATTCTAAATGATAGCTTTGTTGGAGAAGTAATCTTGGTTGTAGGTCCATGCTTTTTATCACTTTGAATATTTCTTGCTACTCCCTTCTGGCCTGCAAAATTTCTGTTGAGATATCAGCTGACAGTCTTTGGGAGCTCCCTTGTAGGCAACTAACTGATTTTCTCTTGCTGCTTTTAAGATTCTCAATTTGTCTTTATCCTTTGGCATTTTCATTATGATGTGTCTTGGTTTGAGCCTCTTTGGGTTCATCTTGTTTGGGATTATCTGCTCCTCTTGGACTTGCATGTGTATTTCCTGCACTAAATAAGACAAGTTTTCTGTCATTTTTTTCAAATAAGTTTTCAATTTCTTGTTCTCTGTCTTCTCCTTCTGGTACCCCCATGATGCAAATGTTGGTACACTTGAAACTGTCCCAGAGCATCTCGCTCTATCTTCATATTTTTGGATTCTTTTTTTGTTTTTGCTATTCTTATTGGATGTTTTTTGTTTCCCTATATTCCAAATTGTTAATTTTACTCTCTGTGTCATCTACTACTCCCTGTATATTATTCTTCATTACAATTAATTTCCTCATTTCTGACTAGTTTCTTTTTATGGTTTCTATGACCTTTTCTTTGATGTTGAAGTTCTCACTAAGTTCCTTGAGAATCCTATAACCATTGTTTTGAACTCTATATCTGGTAGTTTGCTTACCTCCGTTTCATTTAATTATTTTTCTGGAGGTTTCCTCTGATCTTTCATTCGGGACATGTTTCTTTGTTTCTTCATTTTGGCTGCTTCCCTATATATGTTTCTATGTATTAAGTAGAGCTGCTACATCTTCCAGACTTAGTAGAATGGCTTTGTGTAGTAGGTATCCAATAGGGCCCAGTGTTACAGCCTCCCCAATCACCTGAGCTGGTGCCTCAAGTACACCCCTGTGTGAGCTGTGTGCACTGTCCTGTTGTAACTGAGCCTTGATTGCTGTTGGTGTCATTGGAAGGGATTGATCCCAAGGTAAATTGGCTGAGGACTGGCTGGGACAGCAGCAGGGGAGCTGCTGTACAGGAGTCAACCCTACATCAGAGCAGGACTTACTTCAGTGGGATTTTGGTGCTTCTGAGTTCACCTCTTGTAATCTGGCATGGTCAAAAGCCATTCACTGAGTGCACTGACTCTGGGGCCTTCCAGGAAATGAAAAGTCAGCCACTGCCTGTGTCCTGCTTGGGTTATCCAGCATGAGCTACAGAGTGATCTGCAGGTGGCTGGTACTTGTGTTGGGCTTGAAGGTGCCCAGGAGAGGACAAGCTGTGAAGCAAGGCAGGCTGCCAATAGTGTCAAGCCTGGGGCCACTTAGCAAGAGGTAGAGGGTACACAGAAGCCAGATACTGCTTGTTTGGGAGATTTTATGGAAGCCGGAAACATGAGGCAAGAGAGGCCAGTTGTATAGAAAAGCCACTGGAAATGGCTTGGGTGGGTCTGCAAGTTGGGTGGGGAGAGGTCTCAGGGAATCACGAGGGTGGGGCAAACAGTGTGGGCCAGGTTGATGGAGACTCAGATATGGTGCTCATATTTGAGGGGGGGACCTCAAAAAATGAACAAGAGCCTTTTGTCTACAGAAAGCTGCCCCTCCCACCCCCCAGCTCTCACCCTGATGCCAATTCAGTTCCTCCCAGTATGTCTCTGGTTCCTTTCAAGCAGCTGGCCAAGCACTGAAGCTCAGAGGGAGGGAGTCTGAGGAAGTTCATGCAAGGGCCCTTTAAGAGGAACTGCCTGGGACTCCAGTAGCCCTCTGCCTCACTCAGCCACAATCCCTCTGGTTTTTACAGCCAGATGTTATGGGGACTTCTCTTCCCAGCACTGGAACCCTGGGTTGGGGGTCTGGTGTGGGGCTGGGACCCCTCACTCTTCAGGGGGGGACTTCTACAGCCAAGACATCCCTCCTGATGTTAAACAGCCACATGTGGGTGTGGAACCAGCCTGTTCCTTGTCTCCTCCCCTCCAGCAGTCTCGATGTGCTTCTTCTTTAAATCCCTAGTTGTAGAACTTCCATTCTGCTAGGTTTCAGGTGCTTCTGAAGGATGGGTGTTCTGTACTTTAGTTGTACATTTGATGAGGTTGTGGGAGGGTTCTAGTACTGTGTTTACCGATGCTGCCATCTTAACCAGAAGTATCAAAGAAGGAATTTTTGGGCAGACTTTTCTTTTCATCTTAGTTGAGCATTATTATGATATATCAGAGTAAAGAGGCTCATAAAGAGAGGCCTAAATCTTAATTCCTGGGACTTTTATTGTGATTGTTTAATGGGAGAATTTTAGAATTCTTAGAAGATTCTTGTTGTCTAGTTAGTTTACTATAGATTAATTATGTGATGAGGAAGGTAATTTTGGAAATCTCATGGAACAAAGGAAATACTAGTGTTTAGTTTAAAGCAGACTCTCAGAATAGCACATCGAACTTCCCTTGTTTATCTTCTTCACCCTGCCTCTAAATGCCCTCTTTCTTTTCTTTTCTCTTCTTTTTGCTATTATTATTATTATTATTTTCCATCTGGTTATAATTAATGGTGATTCTCTTTTTTTCCTTTCCATTAATCCCACTCAACAGTCATGTTCCATCTTAATTTTTAATTTACTCAGACATATATCTCATTGCCCCATATCACACTGCCTAACTGATGAAATCTCTGAGGATATTTTCTTGTTACTTTATACTACATATTGTGGGAGAAATAAAAAATTGTTGTTGGACATAGCTCTTATCTAGTTGGGAAAATTATACCTGTGTAATAACAGAGCCATTGAGATGATCAGGAAATTTAAAGTCAGACAATGATACTAGTAAATTTCTGGCACTTGGTAGAGAGAATTGGAGCTATATGTGCAGATTCAGAAAAAGAGACCAAAAAAAGAAGGAAATCCTACCCTTTGCAACAGCGTGGAGGGACCTGGAGAGCATCATGCTAAGTAAAATAAGCCAGTTGGAGAAAGACAAGTACCATATGATTTCACTCATATGTGGAATCTAATGAACAAAATGAACTGACAAGCAAAATAGAGACAGATATAGATAGAGAGCAGGCAGACAGCTGTCAAGGAGTGGGGGTTGGGGGCTGGTTGGTGATGGGGGGTTGAGCAAAAACGAGAAAACACTCATGGACATGGAAACACTGTGGTGGTTGCCAAGGGCAGCAGGCTATGGGGGAGGTATAGGAGAGTATAGGGGGGATAAATGGTGATGGAAGGAGATACACTTGTGGTGGTGAACACAAAAAACAATGTACAGATGGCGTGTTGTGGAATTGTGCTATTTTTAAAACAAGTGTCACCCCAATAAATTCAATAAAAATAATAACAAATCAAGAAATAAAAATTTGTTGGACATAGTTCTCATCTAGTTGGGAAGACTATACCTATGTAATAACAGAGCCAATGAGCCAATGAGGAAATATAAAGCCAGACAATGTTAAATTTCTGGCACTTGGTACAGACAATTGGAGCTATATGTATAAATTCAGAAAAAGAGATTCTTCGGGCCCAGGCAGTTAGGGAAGCCTTTCTTTCTGAAATAATTTTTTAAAATCCTTACCTGAGGATTTTTAAAATTTATTTTAGAGAGAGAGGAAGGGAGAGAAAGACAGAGAGAAATATTGATCAGTTGCCTCCCCTAGGGACCCAACCAGGATCGAACCTATAACCTAGGTATATGTGAGCTGACCTGGAATCAACCTTGCAACCTTTTGGTACATGGGCCAACACTCCAACCAACTGAGCGACCCAGCCAGGGCTAGGGAAGGCTTCTTGAAGATGAGAATTGAGTTGGACAATCCATGATGGCTTGAATTTATACATCAGAGAAGTTCAAGAAACTACACCTGCCTACAAATATTACTCAAATGTGGCCCTTTACTTGAAAAATGACTCAGCCCAACTGCTATGTGCTTAGTTTGTTGGTGCATACTCAACACTCTTTGTTACCCCTCTATGCCCCAGCACACCTAAATGGACTGGTATATATAGTATTGTGCTATAATTGTAGTTGGATTCAGAATGTAAGCCGATCTAGGTGAGCCAAGGTAAGGTAGGAACAGTAATGGAAAGATTCATGTGGAGGCCATTTATCTGGGGGAAAAAAAAAAGTTGAGCTGTCAGGAGCACGTCAAGGTGGGAAATCAAAACAAAGGCAATAAAACCCAGCAAATAAACAGGTGAATTGGGGCATCAGCACTCATGTAGACAAGAGATGCTGGGCCTATGAACACCTCAAAACTAATTTGCCTTCCACAGACTGTCTTATGGACTTCATGCTGGAATAGAACTATAGAGAGAATTGGATAGACTAAGCTCAAAATAAGGCATATTTGCTTAAGAGAGGAGGTCATTATGCTGGTACTAGAGGCCCGGTGCATGAAATTCATGCACGGGGGGGGGGGCAAGGAGAGGGGGATCCCTCAACCCAGCCTGTGCCTTTTGCAGTCCAGGAGCCCTCGGGGGATGTCCGACTGCCACAGATGTGAGAGAGGCTCCCACCACCACCGCTGAGCTCACCAGCTGTCAGCTCAGCTCAGGGCTTCTGGCTGAGCAGTGTTTCCCTGTGGGAGCACACTGGCCACCAAGTGGCAGCTCCTGTGTTGAGTGACTGACCACCAAGTGGCAGCTCCTGTGTTGAGTGTCTGTCCCCTGGTGGTCATAACAATTGGTCGTTCTGCCCTTTGGTTGATTTGCATATTAGCCTTTATTATATAGGATAGTAAAGTTTATGGGGCAAAACATAAAGGCTAATCTTCATAATCATTGTGTTTTGGGGGTCTCAACTTGTATATAGTTTAGTTAGCTCAATTTCAGATAGTAGAGCAAGAAATTATGTTATATATTTAAAAACTGGTTATGGAGGAAAGTAGTCATATTGGTCCTGAAATATGCTAACTGAAGCTCTCAGAACACCGAGGTTTGCTTAATCCACAGCTCAGGGATACCAAATGTCTGCTAGAACTTCCAGGTCAGCCTCCTCCTAGCACCCCTTCCTTTCCCCTCGACCCCCCATCTAACTGCAGTGTTCATCTCCTCAATGTAGGCAAACCTTATGATTTTCAATGAAAGTGCTCATGTAAGACCTTTAAAACCAAGACCTGCATGTTCTTCATGAAAATGTAAGAGTCCCTGACATTTAGGGTAACAGAAGGAGTTGCTCTGATATTCTTTGCTAAATTTACAAGATTTGACTAAAACCCCAAGCGTCTGTCCTATCACAGTGGAGTATTAGTCACTCTTTAAAAGGTTTAGCATACTGTACTTTGGTGTGTGAGTATGTTAAATACCACCAACTATGTGACTGGTGGACAGATCCATCTTCCAGATTCAAGCCCAATCAATTTTCATTATTTTTTTATTTTTACTGTTAATCATATGGTGTCATTTAGTTTAACTGAGCTGAGACCTAAGCATCCAGTCTTTTTTGAGAGGAAGAGCAGAGTAACAGAGAATCATAGCATCCATTACAGTTGGAATGGTCTTTTAAAGCTTGTCTAGCACTCTGAACATGTTTTCCCACCAGTTCTGCAGAATCAAAACATATTGCCAGGAGAAGAGTTCTGAGATCAAATAATGTGTGGGACATCAAGGTAAGCAAAGCTAAATCCGCTTCTTTGCGCTAGGACTTCTTAGAACCTTTCAAGGGCTAATATGCACTGTGAATCGAGAGAGTCACACACATTTGACCGAGACATTTTTCATTTTGTGGACATAGTGTTCTGACAAATGCTGATTTATTTAGAAAAGAAAGCAAGACCCAAAGTGGTTGAGGGCTTTGCCTAAAATTATGAAACAACCCATATACAAATAGCTATAGAATGACTTCCTTGAATGATGTACCACGACAGTGCTATAGGACTGCATGAAAAACAGGAGAAGGAAAAGATGGTGGCCATTTCTGAGACAATTGATGGCTACGGATTGAAGTTGCATTTGGCAGAGAGGCCCAGGGACAGAGAAAGCAGCCCGGCACCGACCTGCAGACTGGCTCAGTGTGTGTGATCTATCAGGCCACGCAGAGCACACGGACAAGGCCACAGCTCCCAGCACTAGAGAAATTCACCACTGATCATCTTTATATTAACTACCATTCTCATGGATATTTTGCTCCCATGAGTAGGACTGGATGGATTTCCTAGGAATGGAGTGCACCACCAATTAAAAGAGAGAATTAATCTCTAATAATGAGCATTTGTGTTGGCTTATAAATCTTCTGTGATATAGATAGCACAATGTATATTGGTAATATGTTCTTTTGTTTGCTTTAAAATTTGCACTGGAATAGTTTTCCAAGCATGTCTGGGAAAATGCTTTTCGGGAGGAATTTACTTTCCATTAATAATTTTAAGAAAAAGGTTTATAGTAGCATTTGTGACCCACAGATCCCAAAATGTTACATAAATAATACAAGAAACTGCAAAATGATCTTATGTGAAGTCACTTCACAAGATGCATGTTTAATTAGCACCCACTAATAAAACAGATGCATGTGAAATTATTTAGGGTGACATGTACTATTCTGAACAATACGATATCAGCTCAGAATGCCAAGGGCATGCAATGTAACCTGTTTTTAATTGAGCATTTTATCACCAAACAAAATAAGAGACAGCTTGTGTTTTATATATTTCTGTAGAATATCATTATCCAACAATAAATGCAAAATAAATTACAAAAAACACAAACTTTAAGCAGGAAAAATTTTAAAGACACAGATTTATTTTAAGATTTAGCTGTTCAAAGATTTTATGTAAAAACTAAGAGGTAGATACATACCATACTGGTTACTTTAAAAGCAATGTTACTACTTTTTTTTTTTTTAACTTGATTACATTATTTTCAATGTATTATAAGAGCTACCTTCTAAGAATAGCCCAGAGCATTTTAAGAGATATGACTCTCAAGTTCTGAATTTATTTTTACTTGGTGAAAACTCAAAAAGGAAGCTTTCTTTTAGTGGAAATAAGCTATCTTTTCACACACACACACACACACACACACACACACAATCAAAGAAATAAGTGGCAAATCAGATGGTGAAAAGTAGCATAAAGAGAGCATATAGTGGGACTGCCCTGGGAACGTGTGAGTGAAGGGTTGCTTGATCACTCTTTGGCAACAACTCTGGCATTCGTGATTACAATGAACGTCAAAGGCAGTCTTGAAAGGGGGAAAAATCTGCCCACAGAGTATTGCTTCTTGAGGTATAAATACGGAAAGGTCAAAGGACAGCTGCCCCCGTTTGCCTGAGACTATTCATGGCAGTAACTACGGTTTATTGTGTATATCTGACCCTTATATCTTTTTAACTTCAGGACCAGCTGTGTCACTTCTTTCTCACCCAGCAACTGCCTCTTCCTTGAGCCCCATCTCCCTGCCTTTTCAACCTACCCCTGCCCTTGTAAGTCACTGCTGAGCTGCCAGAGGGTCTGTCTGCAGCATCAGAGTGACCCCGAAATGAATTTGTTGCTGAGCTAACATGTGTGAAAGAGTCTGAAGCTTATTCTGACCTGTAAGAACTATGGATTCAGAAATCAATAAGAAATTTGTTCCATTCTTTCTCCTTGCAAAATTCAGGAAATATTTTGGGTGCCTGCAGTATTCACGATGCTGGGCCAGGTGCTATCTGGGGAAACAGGCCTGTATTCAAGGAGGTTACATCTAGTGAACATCATGATGAGGATTTTTTAGAGTATGAGAATGAGCATGGAGCTAGGATAAGAACTCACAGATGTGTGATTCCCTCCCTAGCAAGGTATCCTGTGCCTTTGAAGTTAATGAGGTACCCAGAATCCTGGCCTAATTAGGGAGGTGCTGCTGCTCTCCCATTGGTTTCACACCCTGTCATTCATGTTTTTTATTAAATGTTTCGAAGGCAGTTGTCAGTACCATACCCTGCAATGCTGGCTGTGCCTTCACATCTTATGCAATAGAAATGATTTATTTATGCCTGTAATAGCAGAAAAAGACTGAAAATGCCATATTTAGACACTGAAGTTTTATCTGTAATGACATGAATGTATTTTAAATGCGAAAACCTCACTATTTGAAGGAATAAAGTGATGAATTGTTTTGTAAACTGAAAAAATACTTTTGAAATGTAAATAGTAGCTGCAGACCTTCTCACACTGACTTAAACTTTGTGCCGCTGCAACCTTTTCCGGCGAGGGTTCAGGATCTGAAGGAGGGGCCGACGTACAAAAGAAAACTAGACAAGAAATATGAATTAGAAGGCAAGGGGGCCAGGTGGAGACCTCTCTCTAGGAGAGACACACTGAAACCTTCTCAGCTTTTTATTCAATTCTAGATACACATCTTGCCCTCAAGAAAGCATGGCAAACAGGTAGCAGACAGACCGTCTCAAAGGTCAAAAAGATCAGTAAAGATCAGTAAGGTCCAGTAAACATTTACTTTGAGGCTATTAGGTCAGGAAATTGCTTCGAGCCACCACTATCTCAACAGAACAATGGTGCATGGCATTAGCCCTGCCAACACCCAAGGTCCATTGGCCCTCCGTGTTCCTTGGTGCATCTCATGATAGCATCGGCAGTGGATGGCTTCCCACACTTTGCATCTTGAATTCCGTATAAATTTTATGTATGACCTCCATTTTCCTTTGCTTCACTTTGCTCACTTATTTCATGTTTTATTCTTCTTCTTATATGTCTCTATGGAAGGTGCCTTCCATCCTTTCTGTAACTAGATGAGGTATTAATAAATAAAACACACCTATGTCTATTTCTTTTTTTTAAATATTTTATTGATTTTTTACAGAGAGGAAGGGAGAGAGATAGAGAGTTAGAAACATCGATGAGAGAGAAACATCGATCAGCTGCCTCCTGCGCATCTCCCACTGGGGATGTGCCCGCAACCCAGGTACATGCCCTTGGCCGGAATTGAACCTGGGACCTCTCAGTCCGCAGGCCGACGCTCTATCCACTGAGCCAAACCGGTTTCGGTTCTATTTCTTTTATGACACAGTATATCTTGTGTTGATATGCCAGGCCTACTTTAGAGACAGGAGCACATATTCAGTTCCATGGTACCATTAAAAATATTCACTAACGGGGTGTTGGTAACACCCTATTGGGTTGATAAGTTACGAACAGTCATTCTTTGTGAAAGATCAGTACCTTTTGTGGCCTTAAAAAGCAGGCCACACGTTTCTGCTCTGGGAGACATGATAAACTTGTTATGTCTGAAGGGTGTTTCCGATATAACTTTTGCATACGAATAAGAAACAAATCCAGGCTGCCAGCTCTTTAGCCTCCCTGAACATTGGAGGCCGAGAAAACAACGTTTTCGAGCCTTTTATGTATCAACAGAATAAAATATTTTGAAGACACGCTCGTCACATATGGCTATCCCAGAATATCACAATCCATGAATATGAGTGTTATTGTTTTTTTGTTCTGCAAGAAAGCTTCACACGCTCTTTCACAGATATGCCAAGTACAGCTTGATTCATAATAGATTCATAATAGATGCTGAGAGATGAATACACGAACTGACTGCAAAGTAGCTGCCATGTTTTTTTTTTTTTTTTTTTTTTTTTTTGCTGTTGACAAAGCTAGCAGCATTTTCTTTGCCTGGGAGTAGAATAGGGAATTTAACTATTGGCCTGAAAAGCAGATGAGAGTTCATGAAACGGAATATAGCTGTGAAAAGGTGACTCCACTTTTCTGTATCTCAGTGAGTTCTTCAGGAAGTATTTAAAAAAAAAATAACCACTTCTCTTCACTGCAATGTGAATGGTAAAGGAGAAATCAGCTATAGAACACTTTAGTAATCTTTGAGGGAATGTATGATAAAATATAACTGTTTTTAAAGCCAATATTATATGGTTTTGTGGGGTTTTTTGTTTGTTTCATTTTTTATTTTTTATTTTTTTGCTTTTGTAATACAGAAAACCCAAGGAATCAGATTTCTGGTTGCCACTCTCCGATTGACTAGCTGCATGACCTTGGACTTCAGTCTGTTCATCAGGCACATTCAGTTCCCTAGCATTTTTAGGAGGATGTTAGAGGCCCCATTCTGAATAGAGGATGGAAAAGACAGAGCCCACATTCTGGAGCATATGGTTACTAAACTATAAGGGAGAGAAGTTATATGCAAAAGTAGAATACAAAGTGGTAAAACTAAGCACTGTGGGAGTCCAGAAGCTTGAACTAAGCCATTTTGTTAGGTCTTTCTGAGCTCTAGGATGCTCGCTGAGGGCTAGGGTGCTTGTGGGGGCCTTGTAATTTGCTCCAGCTTAAAGCGAAGGCTTCTGGACTTTTTCATTATGGGTTTCCTGGTGAGAGAGTCTTAATCTTAACCTCTCTGTTTTGCACCTTCTGTGAAGCAGATAAGTAGTGAATGAGACTATGGTTACCAATCCCCTCCCCACCCTTAAGGGATGAGGAGTGATGGGAGGTCTCTGAAAACTTAGTATCCCTAGCCAGCTCTTAGCAGGCTCCCAGGGTCTGTGGAGACCATACATCTCTGCCCACATCAATGTTCAGCAGTGAGGACACTCCACAGCTTTTTCTGTTAGCAATGTTACTGATCTGGGTGGCTATACAGGGGCAGTTTCCAGACGGAGGGGTCCACATGCATTTTTTTCTTAAGTTCCTTATAGTTCCTGCCTCTGTTGACCACCCCAAAGATTGCCTATGAACAAAGCCAAAGGTAAAAAAACAAACACAGACTTTGGAATTAGACAGATCGGAGTTTGAATTCAGGGTCCATTATTTATACATTATGTAAACTTGGGTAAGTATTTTGCCTCTTTGAACTTCCATTTCTATATCATAAACTGGGAATAATAGCTTATACTGTTGTGAGTCTTAACTTTAATATCATAGGCAAAATATCCAGTAAAGTGCTGGCAAAGAAAATGTTTAAGAAATGCCATCTCACTTTCTCCTTCCCAGAGTCCCTCATTAGATGGTCAATCAGAAGCCACTGAATACCACTGAGGTTCAGGGGAAGAAGCTAACAGCACGAGCCCCAGCGACCACTCAGCTGGCTCACCTCCTTTAAGAAATAGGTCTTCTAACTACCATTTGGTCCAGTGATCCTATTTCTAGGAATATATAGCCTAAGAAACGAGAAACACCAGTCAGAAAGAATGTATGCACCCCTATGTTCACAGCAGCATTATTTACAATAGCTAAGATCTGGAAACAGCCCAAGTGCCCATCAATAGATGAGTGGGTAAAAAAAGCCGTGGTATATTTACACGGTGGAATAGTATGCAGCAATATAAAAGAAGGTTCTCTTACCCTTTGAGACAGCATGAAGAGACCTGGAGAGTATTAAGCCAAGTGAAATAAGCCAGTCAGAGAAAGACAAGTGTCACATGATCTCACTTATATGTGGAATTTAAGCAACAAAACAAACTGATGAACAAAATAGATCCAGAGATACCGAAGCATGCAACAGGCTACGTATTTCAGAGGGAAGTGTGTGTGAGTGGGGAGCTGGGAGAGATTAACCAAAGAACTTATATCCTATATACATAACCCATGAACACAGTCAATAGTGCAGTGAATGCCTGGGAAAGGGGTGGAAGCATGGTGGAGGGGGTCAATAGGGGAGGGGAAAAGGGAACATCTGTAATACTTTCAACAATAAAGATAATTTTTTAAAAAATAAGGTGAAAAGTTAAAAAAAGAAATAGGTCTTCTGCCCTTCTTCCCTGGCCGATGTGGCACAGTTGAGCATCATCCCATGCACTGAAAGGTCACCGGTTCAATTACTGGTCTGGACACATACCCAGATTATGGGTTCGATCCTCAGTCAGGGCACGTGCAGGAGGCAACCGATTAATGTTTCTCTCTTTCTCTCCCCTTTTCTACCTCTAACATAATTAATATGTATATAGTATGTATGTAAAAGAATACGTCTTCTGAAGAACCCATTAAAACACCCTAAGCCACAGTGGTTCTCAACCTTCCTAATGCTGCAACCTTTTAATACAGGTCCCCATATTGTGGTGACCCCAACTATAAAATTATTTTTGTTGCTACTTCATAACTGTAATTTTGTTACTGTTATGAATCGTAATGTAAATATCTGATATGCAGGATGTATTTTCAGGGGTCGCGACCCACAGGTTGAGAACCGCTGCAGGTGTGGAGTAGGAAAGCAAACTTGGGTAACACCTCCATTCCTTCTGCAACATGTCTTTTTAATGTATTGGGACACTCTTCCCAAGTCTTCTTCATAGTCCTTGTCTCCAAAGGAAACAGACATGCATATAGATCACCTCCCAGGAATAGCCATAGTTTCTGAGAGAGATACACACTGATCTTGACTTGGGTTACATTTACATAGGAAATGCAACAATTATGGTAACAGTTTCATTCAAGAGAAAATACAGCTTTAGCCAGTTTGGCTCAATGGTTGGAGTGTCAGCCCATGAACTGAAGGATTCTGGGCTAGATTCCGGTCAAGGGCATGTACCTCAGTTGCAGGCTTGATCCCCAGCCCAGGTCTGGGCACCTGCAGGAGGCAACCAATTCATGCGTCTCCCTCACATTGATGTTTCTCTCTCTGTGTCTCTCCCCTTCCCTTCTAATCTCTCTAAAAATCAATGGAAAAATGCCCTCTGTGAGGATTCACAACAAAAAAAGAGAAAATATAGAACAAATATGACTTAAAAAGATTTAGCTGGATTCACTGAAGAAAAAACTCAATAGGTTACTAAGGAATGTTTTCTGAAACATCAACCTTGTAGATTAAAAATAAAGTTGTAATGTTTTTCTCACATTCCTCACAATGCTCTCTCTGTGATTTCGCCATCATTTTGTGACAATATGACAATGCTAATGTTATCCTGTAGTGATTGAGTGTTAGTTTTGCATTCACCAGAAATATACCACATTACTTTCCACCTTCTGTTATGAAGACATAAAGATGGATCAGAAATGGACACTTGTTACGAGATTTCAAAGCAAATGGTTCTAAAACATCAGGGTTTTGTCAGTTGCGTTTGGCAACTTTTCTGTGGATAAGATATTGGACCAATCATTGTGTTCTTTGGCTCACTAAACCTCTATAAACTGTAGGAACTTCAGTCTTTCTATATGTAAAGTTAAAACAAAGTAGAAAGTTGTCAAGTGGTGATTCTCAGAATAAGATTCATGTGATACCACTGAGAAATAAAAACCAAGTTTGCTGTCATTTAGTAACACAAAGGCGTGTACTAGTATTTCCTGGGCAGGAGCATTATCTTCAGCACCTGTCACAGTATGGAACAAAGAGGGAACACTCCACGGTGTTTCCTAGGAAAGAAATATCATTGAACTTGGAGCTGAATGTCAACAGTTGTCAGGTCTTCAGATAAAAATATTGGAAGAAAAATAAAAACAAAGGAAATATGGAAACTATAAAGCACTTTTCTATAGTGTGTAATACTATACTGTACTATGAGCTTTCCTTAATGCATTGACAGGACAGCCAAAATATGTGTTGAGCAGTATTTGTTTGCAATGGAAATGATAATTTGCTAGAGCAACAGAAAAACAAAATAACGTTTTAGTTGGACAAAAAGTATTAAAACCTACAATTATCTTGTGGTCTGGCACACCCAGAAATTTCACGTGAGGTAAAAAATAACTAGTTGTGTCCCATTCTGGAGTCCTGAGGGCCAGAGGAAAAGATAAATGAGGCAGCAGGACAGAGGGAATGAATGAGGCCCACACGAAACTAAAGCCTGTGAGCCTGTAAACTATGCCAATCTTTCCAAATGCTCTGCCCTCATGTCTTACCAATGGAATATAAAGAAATGAACCACAATACCTCTGTAAACTTTTGCTTAACCGTCCATGGCCACGAACAGTGGCATAACAGTAAATTGTCCTCTCCTATCTCCAGCATCTTTCCTAACATATTTCAGAAGATACTCAATCGAGACTGTGTTAAACCATGGGTGACTCGGAATCGATTCTTCCACTGTCTCCTAGAAACTCATGGCAGGTAGCCTGAACCCGTGCACATGACTATTTGGAATTTGCAAGGCTGGGTGTCCTGGCACAAGACTCTAAAATAGGGGTACTCGTGCTTTCAGGGGTCATAACATTCTTGGGTGATATTAGTTAGTACCTGAGGCACTAATAAACATCACCGTGTTTGCCTTGTTGATTTTACTCACAGATTTGGTAGACAGAGCATTAAATTTTAATACAAACATGGAGGTGTGTGTGTGTGATAAAATTTTTGCAGTAGTGTTAAAGCTAAAACTTAGAAAAATGTTCAAACATGCCTGTGCCTGCTTTAAGCTCTGACCTCAGAACCTAAGATGTATTCTTTTATTCTTTTGCCATCAGGGGACACTTCGGTAGAAATATTTAAAAACCACTTGCCTGAATGATATAATTTTCTTTCCCCCACCACATTAGTACTCTGTTGTACCCTCCAACACCCAACCCACTCCACAATTCACATCATTAGAGTGAATAAAATTACATCTCCTCTTCTCTGGGAAGAACTTTTGAGGTAAGGGCTTGTATTTTCCAAATCTGGGGAATTAAATTAGCTCCTCAATTTTAAAACTTCATAGCAACCACTACAGTGAGTAGATGAAAGAGGGGTGATGGGGAGACTTTTATTCCCCTGATTTATCTGTTCTTTGTTTTGGCTCCTAACTGGGTCATTGTATTGGCAGGGGGCCTTCCTCTTCAAATTGTGTCTTTTCACTGTTTCTAGTCATTTCATAGAAGGGGAAACCTTCCTCTTTAATGAAGGCTCCCGAATACCTGTTATCTGGAAGAAAACTTAGTTAGAAATGGGTCACCCTTAAAAAGAGCCTGAAGGAGAGGTGGGTGGGCGGAGGCGAAGACTTCTTAAAAGGAGGTCAAACCACATCGGTGAAAGTGGCAATGTTTACAGAAAGGGGTTGTGTCTTAGAGTCTTTCTTTGCTCCCTAACACAACTGTCACCATGCCAGTCCCGGCCATTGTCACAGGGAGACCTGAAACACCACCTTTTGTTTCATCCACTTATACCAGAAATTTTGATTGACCACCTATACATGTTGACAGGCATGCTGGAGATACAAAGATGAATGGATTATTTTTTCAGAAAGATAATTGTTTGGAGTGTAACCAACACACAAATAGATCATCAAAGATGATAAAATAAAATAAAAAAGTAGTGTTACATGCAGACTCAGGTCCTTATGGGCGCTCCAAAAATGGTCACTGAACCGAGCTGGAGGTGATCACGGTGAATGTTTGAGATGGTGGCTTCCAGGGGGAGATGATGGCTGAGAATGATCTGGCTCCTGCCTACTTCCTCAACCTCATCTAATTCCACTTTCCCCCTATCCACTACACTCTAGCCTTTCTGGATTCTTTGTTGTTGTTGTTGTTCTAAAATGCCATGTTTCTCTTTGGCTCAGAGTGTTTACTCCTGCTGTTTCTTCTGACAGTAGTGTTCCTGCTCTTGGCGTGGCTGGTTCCTTTTTATTCTTATCCGGATCCAGCACCACCTGCTTGGAGAGGCCTTTCCTGACCACCCTGCTAAAGTGTTCTTTAGTTCAGGTAGGCTAGGCTGTGGTCACAGATAAAATCCAATCTGTGCAGTGGCTTAAGTACAATGAAGTTTACTTGTCACTCATGGAATAGTCCAGGGTGATTGTTCCTAGTTGGCAAGTGGCTCTCTTGATGCAAGAAGTCAAAGATCTATCTTGTGACCACCCACTTGGGTTTATTGCCTGTACACACCTGATAGAATGGAGGGGATATACTCACGTCTTATAAATTTTGACCCAGAAATGGCACATAGCACTTCCATTCACATTCCACTAGCGAGATGGCCATATCTGGATGCAAAAAAGTAAGTAATTTAGTTATATGTCTCCCCGCCCCGCCCCCCGCAAAAAAGAAGAAAGAGATATTTAAAGATCTGCTGATACATTTGTTTGAACTCTATTATACCCCCTTTCCCATTAATCTACCTCACATCATCCATTTATTCCCTTTGTGGCACTTATTACAGACCTTCTGTCATCTTGTTTATTGATTTACTTTCTTGTTATGTTGGCTCCCTCTACCAAAATCTGAGTCTTATGAAGGTAGGGATCTTGCCTGTGTAGTTTAATGTTATATCTTAATTCTTAGAAGAGTATTTGATGCCCAGTAGATAGTTAAAAACTGTTGGTTGAATTAACAAATGGATGAATGAGGAGATCTGGACAAACAAGTAAGAGAGGAACATGAGGGAATGTGTGTGTGTGTTGGGGGTTGGGGGGGTGGGCGAGGGTGGGAAGAGGTAGG
>NW_006291009.1:636255-646357 GCF_000327345.1 Myotis davidii
GGGCCTTTCAGACAGAGGGGATAATTTTAGCAATGACATGGAGGTAGGAAATAATACAATGTGTATCAGTACAGACACTTACCTGCATTGGATAATAATATATGAGTTAAGGGATGGTTATTGATGGTGCTAGAGATATAGTGAGGAGCCAATCTTCTGCTCTTCTTCTTCAAAGACCTGTAATATGTACAGATAGGTAAGAGGGGAATTCTATCATTTCCATGTTCACAGCCTCAAGGGGCTCCTCTTTTCTGTAATATACTCCAAAAGCTCTTCCATGGTTTGATCCAACTTTATTCCTCCAATCCTCTTTCTCACTATTCCTCTATCTGCTTATGCTCCTCATGTGAATTTCTATCACCTTTCCTCTGATACTCCCCTGGTGGTGTTTTTCCTTTACCTGGTAGATCATCCTTCTTTTTTTTCCAGGCACTACCGTGTTCTAGATAAATTTCATATTATCAATACAACTTTCCTTAATCATTCCAAAGCACTGTTAGTTCTCCCTGTCATAATTTTTTTTGCATTTTCATATTTAATTAGCTATGTCATACACAGTTAGTTTTACTCTCCTATATTATTGTTTCATGATTTCTATGGTAGTCTGTTTCATTGACAAAATTTTAATCTCCTTGAGTACGGAGACTACTCATAAACTTTTAACCTCTAAACCCATTCATTCATTCATTTGATAAAATTTATGGTGCATCTGACAAGCCAAGATCAGACGTCTAATCTGCTTTGTGCTTCTGACAGAAACAGATATTGGAGATGCAAATTTGCCTCTGACCAATCCTTTAGCTCGAGAGACACAGACACTTATGGGAGAGAATGGGTAATGGCAGGACCAGAAATAGGGAGCTATTTCCTTCATATTAGACTTTAGGAAACATGTGTCCCCATTGCAAAAAGGGCCCAGTGGGTCACGGATCCACTTGTCACTCTTGATAGTCTACCACGTAATCCATTGGGTATAAAGAGAACTGTTCTGAATTCTAGCTAATGACTTTATTCACATTGCTAGAGTTTGTTAAATATTTCAAAGAAGACTAAAATTTCAGTTAAGTTCAAGTAAAAGTGCATTACTACCACATGATACTCACCCATCTTGTGTGTGCTACACTCCCACAATGTTACTGACTTACTTCCAATCCCAGGCAGAGGTCTCCCAGCCTCTAGCTTAATGTCCTTCCTTACACACATGTAACATATATAGCTATAATGGCATATATTTTTTGTTAAAACACACTTGGATGTTGCTTAAGAATAAAAATGCAGCAGTGTTTGCGGTGTCCCAGTATGCTACTAACCTACAGTGTGAAGTCCATATGCATCACAACATGCTTTTATTCCAGACTTTCCCAAAATCTCCAGTCCCAATACTATCATGCTCAGAAATCCAAATTTCCATTATTACTACCCCCCCCCAAGTCTTCTCATGTGTTCCTCTTTGGTGTTAACACCATCTTTCTTTTGTCCTTTTATATGGTCTATTCTCTCTCTCTTCAATAGGCCAATGTTTACTTATATTTCAGGATCCAGCTCAAGATCACCTCCTCCAAAAAGCTTTTCCTAACTTTCTCATCAGCTCCCAGAGCATCCTGTGCTGATTTCTAGTACAGCAAGTGTGTAAGTACAATTCAATGGATTTTAGTATATTCAAGGATATGTGCAACCATCACCACCATCCATTTTAGACCATTTTGTTCACCTCAAGAAGAACCCCTCCTACCCTTTAGCTATCATTCCCCCTATACTCCCAAACCACTCTTTGAGCCATAAGGAACACTGATCTCTTTTCTGTCTGTATAGATTTGCCTCCTGTGGACATTTCTTACAAATGAAATAATAGAATATTGTGACTGGCTTCCTTCACTTATCATCATGTTGTAGCATGTATCAGTATTTCATTACTTTTTTATTGCTGGATAATACCCCTGTATGAATATATGATATACAATATTTATTTATCCCCTAGGGGCCCGGTGCACAAAATTCGTGCACGGGGGGGGGGGGCTCAGCCCAGCCTGCCCCCTCTCACATACTGGGAGCCCTAGGGGATGTCCTACTGATGGCATAGGCCCGCCCCTGCTCCCCTTGGAGAGCAGGCCTAAGCCGCAGTCTGGCCTTCCTTTGTGGGAGGTGTCCAGGCTGATCCAGGGAAGGCACCAGCCCCATCACCCTGCTGCTGCAGCCACTGCCAGTCACTACAGCCAGAAAGGTTTTTTTCACCAACACGGACTATAGTCCCTTCACCATGAAAACATGACAACTTTCTTTAGGCATTTTCAAGATGTGCCTTTCATAGAATATGACATTTCATTATTTTTTTATCCTCACCTGAGGATATGTTTCCATTGATTTTCAGAGAATGTGGAAGATGAATTCCTCATCTGGCACCCGTAAGTAGGGATGAGGTTTAGAAGTGTCTCAGAGGAAATGATACTTAATATGAAAACTTAATAAGCACTTGTCCCCAACAAATGTGTTGCTGGCCTATGAAGACAGCCATATGACAAGGATCTGAATCTGAAATCTCTTGACAGTGGACAGGGAGCAGCCATGTGACCCAGGCCTAAAGCCTCTGGCCAAGGCTTTAGACTTGGGCAGGGGCCCCCTCGGCTCTGATCGCAGGCTTGGCCCTGCCCAGGAGCCCCCTGGCTCAGTCCCTTCCTAGGCTGCTCAGGGCCCACAGGGGGCCTATCCTGGTGAGACCTGGGTGCCTGATGATGTTCCTGGGACCCAGGCCACTGGGCACCTATGTATGCAAATTAACTGCAATCTTTGTTGGGTTAATTTGCATACTCATCCGATTGGTTAGTGGGCATAGCAGAGTGACACCAATTTGCATGTTTCTCTTTTATTAGTGTAGATTCATCAGTTAATAGAAATTTGGGTTGTTTCTACTTTTTCACTATCCTATATAATAAAAGCCTAATATGCTAAGTGTCTAGTTGTTTGATAGGCTGTTCAACCAATCAAAGCATAATATGCTAATGATATGCTAAGGCTACTCAACAACTAGCTATGACATGCACTGATCACAGGGGGCAGACACTTCGACCAATAGGTCAGTTTGCTGCTGGGGTTCAGCTCATCAGGACTGAGCAAGACAGGCTGCACACATCCTGGAGGCCCTACTGCAGTCCCTCCCTGGCTGGCCAGCCTCCCATATTCCTCCCCAGCCCCGATTGTGCACTGGTGGTGTCCCTCAGCCTGGCCTGTGCCCTCTCACAATCCAGGACCCCCTCAGGGGATGTCGGAGAGCCAGTTTTGGCTTGATCCTGCAGGCCAGGCCGAGGGACCCACTGGTGCACGAATTCATGCACCAGGCCTCTAGTTATGTATAATGCTGCTGTGTATATTTATGTATACTCAATTCTCTTGGGAGTAGAATTTCTGGAGCATATGGCAACCATCTTTTACCATTTGAGAAACTGTAAGACTGTTTGCCAAAGTGCATAATGGCTGGACCATCAGCAGTGTATGAGTGTTCTGATTTCTTCACATCCTTCCTACTACTTGTTACTTTTACTATTGGATTCTAGCCATCTTAGTGAGTGTGAAATGATTTGCATTTTTTCTGATGACTAATCATGTTGAGCTGTTTTCCATGAGTTTGCTAGTCAACTTCTTTTGCAAAATTTCCATTCAGATACTTTACATTTTTAATTGAGTTGTCTTTTTATTATTGAGTTTTAAGGATTCTTTAAAATTTCTCCATAAAAGTCTCTATGGGATATATGATTTGCAAATATTTTTTTTCCATTCTATGGGCTGTGTTTTCACTTTTTTTACAGTAGCCTATGTAGCACAAACATTTTGAACTTTTAAGTACAATTTATCCATTTTGTTGTTGTTGCTTCTGCTTTTGGTGTCAGATCTAAGAATCCAATGCTATATCCAAAGTCATGAAGATTTACCACCATGTTTTCTTCTAAGAGTTTTGTAATTTTAGCCCTTACACTTAGTTTTTGATCCATCTTGAGTTTACAGTTGTGTATGATATGAGGTACGTCTGACTTCATTCTTTTACATGTTGATATCCAATTGTCACAGCACCAACTTTTGAAAAGTTATTCTTTTCTCCTTAAATTATATTGACATTGCAAGTAGAGAGAAATAATATTGATTTTTGTTTTTTTATCTTGCATGACAGTTTTATTCTGTACTCTTAGTTCTATTTCATTGACCTGTATGCCTATCCTTATGACAATACTTCAATCTTCAAACTATTTCTTTGCCCTGACCAGTCTGGCTCAGTGGATAGAGCGTCAGCCTGCGGACTGAAAGGTCCCGGGTTCGATTCCAATCAAGGGCATGTACCTTGGTTGCGGGCACATCCCCGGTAGGGGGTGTGCAGGAGGCAGCTGATCGATGTTTCTCTCTCATCCATGTTTCTAATTCTCTATCCCTCTCCCTTCCTCTCTGTAAAAAATCAATAAAATACATTAAAAAAAAAACTATTTCTTTGGAGTGTGTTTTGCAATCAGGAAGTATACATCCTCTAACTTTGTTCTTTTACAAGATTGCTTTGGCTATTCTGAGTCACTTGCAATTCTTACATTAATTTGTCAATTTCTACATAGAAATCAGCTGAGATTCTATTGAGATTGCATTGCATTAGATATTACAGATAAATTTGGGGAGCATTGCCACCTTAAAAATATTATAATTTTCTTGCCCAAGAGCATGGGATAGTTTTTCCATTTATTTTGTTCTTTGATTTCTTTCAACAATGTTTTGTAATTTTCAAAGTGTAGGTTTTACATTTCTCTTGTTAAAATTATTCCTAAGTAGTTTATTTTTATGCTATTGTAAATTTGAATTGTTTTCTTAATTTCAGTTTTGGATTGTTCATTGCAAGTAGAGAGAAATAACATTGATTTTTGTTAGTTGATCTTGTATCCTGCACTGTTTCAGCTTGTGGGTTTCTGCTTTGGTAAATTTTAAATATCTGTATCCACCTTTATGTCTCTCTAATTTGGGGGCATTGGTTTTCCCTGTGGTTTTACTTATCTGACAGATCTAAGAAGAACTGTTGGCTTTTCAGTTTGTTCAACATTTTGTTTTTAAGAAAGTGATGACATCAAAGCTCCTTATGTGCTGGCTCAGAAACCAGAGGTCCCGCTGAGTGTTTTTATCATGAAAAGGTATTGGATTTTTCTACATTTTTTTTCTTGGTTTATCCTGACCAGAGAATATTTCCTCCATTGGTTTTCAGAGAGAGTGGGGGGAGGAGAGAGAGAGAGAGAGAGAGAGAGAGAGAAAGAGAGAGAGAGTAACATTGATGTGAGAGAGACACATTGATTGGTTGCCTCCCACATGTGCTCTGACCAGGGCAGGGCACCCAGGTATGTTCCCTTGACCAGATATCAAATCCACAACCCTTTGGTGTGTGGGTCGGTGCTCTAACCACTTAGAAACACTGGCCAGGGCATCTACCTCCATTGATCATGTGATTTTGTTTTTTAATTCTATGAATACGGTGCATTACATTATTGATTTTCAGATGTTAAGCTACCCTTGCATTCCTGGGATAAATCCCACATGGTTGTGGTGTATAATTCTTTTTATCGTTTTACTGGATTCTATTTGCTAGTATTTGGTTGAGGATCTTTAGTCCATAGACATAAGAGGTAGTGCTAGTTTTCTTGTGTATCTTTGTCTAGTTTTGGTATGTGGGTAATTCTCATAGAATGAATTAGAAAGTGTTTTTTCCTCTTTTAATGTTCAAAAAAGAATTGTTTTGATGTGTGTAGAATTCAGCAGTGAAGTCATCTAGGCCTGGACTTTCCTTTGTGGGTTGTTTTTTAAAAATACTAATTTAAATCTCTTCACTTTTGTCCAGCCAGTGTGGCTCAATGATTGAATGTTGACCCATGAACCAAGAGGTTGCTGGTTTGATTCCCAGTCAGGGCACATACCTGGGTTATGGGCTTGATCCCTAGTAGGGGGTGTGCAGGAGGCAGCTGATCAATGATGTTTCTCTCTCATCACTGTTTCTATCGCTCTATCCCTCTCCCTCCTCTCTCTCTCTCTCTCTAAAAAAAAAAAAAACATTAAAAAGCATGCTAAAAATTAAGTAAAAAAATAAATCTCTACTTTTTATAGGTCTATTCAGATTATCTATTTCTTCTTGAGTCAGTTTTGATAGTTTGTATCTTCAAGGAATTTGTTTCTACTCACCTCTGTTCTTTTATTGGCAAATATATATATATATATATATATAAGAAGATATGGGTTAAAAATGCTATTTAACAGCCTTATATATGTGTGTGTGTGTTTATATATATACACATATATATATAATATTATTTATATATTATATGTATATTATTGGGCCAATAATACATTATATACATATAGTATATAAAAATCAAAAATTGCTTTTTAGATTTGTAGAGAAAAGTAAGGAGAAGAAATTACATTTATATTGTCTTTTATAATTACACTAGTGGCCCAGTGCATGAATTTGTGAATATTAAAAGGGAATTAATTGGAAGAAATATTTTAATTTTAATATCGTTATTTGCCCTTTCTCTATAATGGAAGTGTCGGATATTAAAGAAAAGTAGTAAAATGTATATGAAAATAATATGTAAAGTTATTAATAAACAATAACATGATATAACAACAAAGATATGATACAAAAACATGATATAAAACAACATTGATTAATAAATTGATTAAACTTATTCTAATATCTCCCTGTATACCATATTAAGAGTAAAATCACTTTCAGAGTGCTTGACTAATTTTCCTTGTGATGAAGTATTTACAACTTTAACTTTAAAATTGCATGCTCTTTGAACTTGAGAGAAAGCAACATATAACTGACCATGTTCAAAAACGGGTTCAAGTAGGAATATTCCTACTCTGTCTAGAGTTTGTCCTTGTGATTTATTAATTGTCATCACAAATGCTGGTATCATGGGAAAGTATCTTCAAATTAATTTAAATGGGAGGCCAGTGTTGGAATCATCACTCAAATAGGTGTGAAAATCTCCATCGAGTATATCCAAAATTTCTTCACTTAATTTATGAACATGCTCATTTTTAGGACAAATGCACGTTTAGATATTTTTAATATTATCTATAGATACAGTATTTCCGAAGGTAGCTTCACTAATAGACCCATTATAAATCATTTCATGGGGGATTTCAATAATATCCATTCCTAAATGAAAACTGCTATCAAGTTTGCCATCTCCAAGTTTTACTATCCATTAACTATAAGCAGAGTCCTTTGATCTGCTGACCAAGGCCGATTCCTCAAGGAATGGAGGTCCCTCCTCCCTGCTGTCAGGGTCTGGGGTGCGGGTGAACAGGATTCAGGGTTGTCAGGGCATGGACAGCAAGCTGACCAAGGCTGATTCTGGGAGGAATGGGGCTCCCACCTCCCTGCTGTCAGGGTCTGGGGTGCTGGTATCCAGCTCCTTCCTCCCTCCTGTCAGGGTCAGGGGTGTGAGTGAATGGGATTCAGGACTGTCAGGGCACCAACAGCAAGGTCTGGGTCAGTGCTCATCATAGCTACTGACTGGTGGTCTGGTTGTTGGTCATTCTGGTCATTACGTCATAAGGGTCACTGGGCTTTTATTATATAAGATAATTACCTTTATTGATATTCTTTATTTGTGTGATTCAACTTACCTTCTAGTGTTACTTGCTTTCAGCATGAAAAATTTGTTTTGGTATTTTTTTTTATTTAGTATTAAATAAATACCAAATGTTCTCTGGTATATTATATTCTAGCAAAAATTTCTCTGAGTTTTCATTTATCTGTGAATTTCTTTATTTCACATCATTTTTTAAAGATAGCTTTGCTTGATATTGGGTTCTTGGTTGACAAAATTTTCTTTGAGCACTTTGAATATGTTATCTCACTACCTCTGGCCTCTTTTGTTTCTAAGGAGAAGTTAGGTAGTAATCTTATTAAGGTTCCCTTGTAAGCGACAAGTCATTTTTCTCTTGCTGCTCTCAAGAGTCTTGTCTTTGCTTTCAGCATTTTTACTACAATGTGTCTGTAAGTCTCTGCAATGAACCTGGAGCTCATTGAGCTTTCTGGATGTAGAGAGTAATGTTCTTCAATAAATTTGAGGAGTTTTTCACCATTATGTCTTTGGATATTTTTCTTCTTTTTTTTCTTCCTATCTCTCTCCAGTACAGCTATCGCATGTATGTTGTTGCACTTAGCAGTGTCCCTTATTTCTTAGAGACTGTTCACTTTTCTTCATTTCCCCCCCTCTCTGTTCTTTGAGTTGGATACTGTCTATTGATCTATTTTAAAGTTTGATAATTTTTTTCTTCTGTCAGTTCAAATCTATTCTTGAGTCCCTCCAGTGAAATTTTTACTTCAGTTATTATACTTTTCAACTTCCATGATTTCTGTTTGGTTCTTTTTTGTTATTTCTACCCTGTGCTGGTGACAATGTGCCGGGGCAGCCTTACCTTGGCAAAGAACCCTTATTTGTTTAATCAAAGTGATTCCTAAAACATCTTAAATCATGTTCTGTCCTCACTCAGCTTTTGGGGCAGATCGGCTAGGAAAGAGGAGGGCTGAAGTCTGATTTTTCCAGCTATGTGGCGCTCGGTGAGGCTGAGGAAAGGCCGACTGATTGGAGCCTTGCTGTAAAGATTGGAGAAGATGATTTGTCCTTCCTGTGGTACTTGCTAAGGATGCAATAAATTTGGATCCATAATGAGGCTGCAACGTATCTTTACACTTTGACTATCCATTTCCAGATGACACAAAGGATTTCTCAGGTGACCCTGACTAGGCCATTTAGGTGAATTTTTCTGTTACTTGAACCAACTCTGTGGATAGAAGTGATGATGAGGCTTGCTAATTCGCATTCATAAAAAACACTGAAATATCTGGATGAAGGAATTTCTGCAGAGGTACAAAGGGTGAGGTAATAAGTTGGGGCAAATTTTACCCTTTAAGGAGGGAGAGAGGGAACAGGCAGGCTTGAGGACACTTAGGGGGAGCCTCTGGCACATTATATTTTAAAATAATATTTGAAGAAAGCTCCCTACTTTCAGTACATCGAGTGTGTTCATCACATGTATAAGTTATTATTCTAGTAATTATATTCCTTTAACATTTCTCTCCTAAAGTCTCACGATGTGTAAAGGGAATCTTTAGAGGTATAAAGCTTGTGAGTGTTTCCCTCTACAACACTTTATTTGTTAATTTTTACCTTACATCAGTGATACTCAGCTCCTAAGCATGACAATCTCTGTTGCTGAGCTAATTTGGAACCAAACGGGGTCATTTCATCCACTCTAGACAGATGTTTACATGTTCCCGTCAGAGATTAGAATAAGTTCAGGAAGGAGAAAAGAGAATTTCAACAAAAGCTGCCAGTGAGCTCCTTGACCCTTTCAATGAATCCAAACAAGTCCTGTGAACTGCTCCTTCAGACCTTGATGTTTCTTCCCTGTTCATTATATCTCCTTGGGATTTTCTTCACCTACTTTACCTCTGAAACCTCGTCTTCCTCAGGAGATAGCAGGGCCCCTTCTTGCTGCTTAGAGGCCATGCATAGCTGAGTTCTCCCAGGCCATGCTTGCTGTCATGAGCACACACCAGCTCTTTCCTGGGGGCTTCTTAGACCATAGCCTAGGTTCTGGTTAGGTGAATACTGCACAGGGAGTCACAGGAGAGAATGCCCACATCCAGCCTTAGGAGTCAGGATTTCATGAACTATGAGAATGCAGTGGGGCCAATCTACTCACTGGCCACTGAGTGCCCTAGCTCACATTTCCCTTTTTTTGTGCCAAAGTTTTCTCAGCTTTTGAATGAGTCATCTTAATAGATGCCAGTCATTCCACGCTGGCTATAAAGATGGAATGAAAAGTCTCTAGGGCAGTGATGACGAACCTATGACACGCGTGTCAGAGATGACACGTGAACTCATTTTTGGTTGTTTTTTCTTTGTTAAATGGCATTTAAATATATAAAATAAATATCAGAAATATAAGTCTTTGTTTTACTATGGTTGCAAATATCAAAAAAATTCTCTATGTGACACGGCACCAGAGTTAAGTTAGGGTTTTTCAAAATGCTGACACGCCGAGCTCAAAAGGTTTGCCATAT
>NW_006291009.1:650075-651204 GCF_000327345.1 Myotis davidii
TCATTGTGTAGCATTTGTTTCTTTGGCCATGAGGACTGTAATTCTGTTTTATTGTGATTGTTTGGTGCCTGCCAGGACATAAAGGCTCTGCTCACTTTACATCCGCCACACCTTTAAGTAGTGACATGTGGGGAAATTGCTGTCTTGTTTGTGTCAGACAGCAATTTCCTCCTAAAATACTTACTGTTATTCCATATTTAATAAATGCCTACTGGGTATTGGGAAATGTCCAAGACACATCGACAATCCCTGCCCACACACACACATGCCAAAGCACGTTGGCAACTGGTACTGCACTGTGCTTCTCTGACCATTGTGGATGGCATTCTTCTGAAACAAAGAGTGTCAACAGCTATTCAGCTGTAGCTTTCTTCCAAGAAAGCTGTAAAGGGCACTGAATGCATTTTGTTTGCTTAGCAGTGAATTATGAAAGAACCCATCACAATGGCTTGACAGTACATGCAAAACATTACAGCTGCCAAGGACTTTCACACTGACTCTGTGCCATTGATTCTTGCCATGTTTTGAGGCACTCAGGCTAGATGTTAGTGTCTTCCCAAGGGGATGGGTCTCTGAGGTTAAGGGACTTGGCCAAAGAGAATGCACCCGCAAATGGCAGAGCCAGGACCCAACCCAGCTCTTCAGACTCTGATTTCAGTGATCCCTCCCACAATCCCCCCGATATCACAGTGTCTCTCATCAACTAATTATGAAATCTTGTATTTTATGACTGCTTTCTTTCATACAATAGGATAACCTATAGAAAGGTCATTTAAATGATCTGTTCTATCAGTAAAAAGTTTACTCCACACAATTTTTATGTATACATCAGTAACTATTTACAGAAGTTTTGGAGTACATTAGGCAACTGAGTAAATAGAATTAAAATTCCCTTCGACTGTATCTTTGGAAGGTACATTTTCTAAAATAGAGGTGTGCTCTTAGGCATTAATTTAATTTAAAATATTTAGAATCACCTATATCTATATCTATCTATATCTATCTCTCTATATGTATATGCACTGAGTGTCCAGATTATTATGACCACCTGACATTTGTAGGTAAATTAGCTGTAATTTCACCCTGAAGTTGCTAAAGGGCCAGACCATTATAAATAGGGAAGCAGGAT
>NW_006291009.1:652590-657232 GCF_000327345.1 Myotis davidii
ATGGCACGACACATTGTCTTGTTGGAAGAAGCCATCTCCATTGGAATATGCCATCAACATGATAGGATGAACTTGATTAGCAATGATACTTAGGTATGTTGTGCTATTCAGACGTTGTCCCACACGGATTAAAGGGCCCAAATCAAATCATGCCAGGAAAACATGCCCCAAACCATAACACTGCCCCCACCAGCTTGAAGGGTTGTACTCATACATGTGGGGTATATGTTTTCATGCTGTTTCCGCCAAATTCTCACTCTGCCATCTGCATGATGCAACTGGAAACGTGATTCATCAGACCACATGACTTTTTTCCAATGCTCGACTGTCCAATCCTTGTGTTCCTGTGTGAATTGGAGATATTTTATCTTGGTAACTGCAGACAGCAAAGGTGTTCGAACAGGCCTTTGGCTTGCATATCCCATGCGATGCAGTGTACAGCTAATTTGCCTACAAACATCAGGTGGTCATAATAATCTGGCCACTCAGTGTATATATAAAAGAGGAATATGCAAATTAGGCTGGGATGCCATAATGGTCACGACCAGCTCAGGAGGAGGCTGCATCACGATGGCTCAGGAGGAGCTGCATGCGCAGATGGGCGGGAGAAGACTGCGTGTCGCCTCCAGCCCCAGCGGACACACACCAGGGGTTGGGACATGCTCCAAGTGGCTGTGTCAGGGCTCAGACCATGCCCCCAATGGGTGGCGGTGGTGGCCAGAGCGAAGCAGCCCAGGCCCTGGGTGCCTGGCGGCAGCCAGAGCAAAGCAGCCTGGGTCTTTGGGAAGACCCAAAGGGAAGCTGGTGCCGGCAGCCAGGGGAAGGAAGGCCTCTTCTTGCATCAATCTTAGTGCATCGGGCCTCTAGTGTATATATATATATGTATATATATATATATATTAATAGCCCTTTTGGAGAGGACTTTCTATTTTACCACTTCTGAATTGTTGGATTTTTAAAATATGTATATATCCCTTTATCAGGAAAAGCTATTTAACATTTTCATTTTAGAAAATGAAAATAAAATAACCAAAATGATCCTGAAAAAGGAGATGATCAAACAACCGATCAACTGGTCACTATGACGTGCACTGACCACCAGGGGACAGATGCTCAATGCACAGGATTGGGGTTACCTCCTGTCTGGATCAGGCCTGAGGGGATCAGGCCTGTAGGGATTGGGACTGTGGGGATCAGGGTCCCTCTTATCTGGATCAGGTCTGTGGGGATCGGGCCAAAACTTGCTATCTGACATCCCCTGAGGGGTCCTGTATTGTGAGAGGGTGCAGGCCAGGCCAAGGGTCCCTATTGGTGCATGAATTTGTGCGCCAGGCCTCTAATATATATAGATCGTGTGTGTGTGTGTGTGTGTGTGTGTGTGTGTGTGTGTAAAATCACTGAATTCCCTAGAGCTCCACAGAGCATGAATAAACATATGGACTGTTCTCTTACACCTAACCCACAAGTCTGAGTATTGAAGATTTATATAGTTAGAGACTCTGTGGTGTAAATATGTATAAATTTGTATTGTGTTAATTTATGGCATGCGGTACAGAAGGCTGTTTGCAAGTTGCAGTGTACTTCTTCCCACGTTTCTGCTGAAATATTCATCTCTGGGTTCGTTCCCCATGTTTCCTTTGTCTCCGCACAGATGTTCAGGCAGCTTGTTTTCAGGGGAACGGATGTGTCTTGGAAGTATGTTTACTGAATGCAATTCAGGTAAAGAATACACTGTCACTATTAGGATTTGGCTAAAGGAGACCCACCTTTTCCCTTCTGACTTGCTCGCTTCTGTTATGAGGGCAGAACAACTCTGGGTGGCTCCTGTTCCCTGGCTTGATGTCCTGAATGTCCAAAGGATTCTGTGTAGCTGAGTAGTGTTTAATTACATGTAAAGGGGGGAGGGTGACAACAACAAAAGACCAACCCTACACTTTGTGGCTCTTTGCCAAGGAAGCTGAGTTTATATGAGATGGGCTCCACTGCTAGTTTTTGTGGTTATGTTAAAGGGGAAAGGGTGATCATGGTCATAGATGAGTGAAGTTCACAGAGCGCTCACAAACCACATTCATTTGACCTGCTCTTTCACCAGCTTAATTTGATAAGAGTACTTATATTGACTTACTTGAGTTAATCAATGGTTTCTTTCCTGGTTCTTGCATGAGGAGTTGTGTGAATAGGTAGGGCATAATAGACAAGGAAGCAGTGGGCAGGAAGAGGAGAAAAAACAGAGCCCAAACTGAGTGAACTGTCCCTGAGTGATCCAAAACTGGTTGTAGATCACTGGAAAGAAGTTTGAATCGCCCATGAGTGCTCTGAGGCAAGGTGACTGCCTGCACGGATCACATCTACTTCTCTAAATATAGGGGAGATTAGTGGTTTTAGGTTGTTTAACTGTTTTCTCTCTGCCCTTAGAATGGCACTACGTATGAAAGTTGAGGACAGGCCTATTGAGAGAATAATGGAATTACCTGCCGTAGGGATTACACAAGAACTTGATGATCACAATAACTGCTCTGCAAGTGTCGATCAAGCACAAGGAATTCATCAGATCTCAAAAATGATCCATTCATGGCAAACCAGCATTTGAATAATCCTTTAACATTTTGAAACTTCTTTTAAAAAAAACACAACCACAACATACATTGCCTCATCAGCTCCTCCAAACGACCTGGTAAGGTTCAAACTTTTTAAGGGAAAGAAAGGAAATCTTAGGAAGTTACAGTGAGCATCCTATGGTCGCATACTTGGAAAATACCATTACCAGAAATCTAACCCTGGTCTTTTTTGCCAAGATAAGGATGCTGAATTAGCGCTCTCAACCATTCTGAGTTGAATTAAAAAATCTATATCTAAATTTTTTATTTAAATCTTAGTTTTGCCAACTCAACTAGTGTCCCTGCCATGTTTCCTCAATGCCCCAAATCTCTCTGGACTCTGCTATTCCCGTCAGGCACACCCAGTGAGAACTTGGGTATGCATTTAGCTGGAAAAGAAAGTTTGTATCTAGGAATAATGAAAGTAAAAACAACAAGAAGTTATTTGGATGAATTTCAGTCTTAGAGTTGTTTAAATGCCATGGTAGAGTTTGAACTTTAGGTAATGAGAAGCAATTGAAAGACTTTGAGAATTAATGAGCACCTGCTAAGACTATATAATTTACAAAGGCTTTCACATACAATCTTTCAGTGAGTGATCTTAACAATTCTTCAGGGAAGATACAACATTATTATCCCATTGTTACTTTTCAGGAAGTTGAAGCTCAGTCAATGATAAAACTGGGTCTCTAAGTTAAATAGTAAACGGTGCTTTTAGAAGTTTGATCAGGAAGTGGCTTGTAGAATGTAGAACATATTAAAAGGAGGGAATCAGTTAGGAGCTACTGCAGAAACCCATGCAGTGGGTTCTTTAAGTTAGAAATCTGAATGCAAGCATCAGCTCTCAGGGCCACGGTGTGGACTGCTGCTATTCTCAGGGGGATGGAGGCAAAGGGGTGGGCTCTAGATCTAAAAACAGGTTATAATCATCCAGGTGACTTTCTCTTCATCTGACAGATATATGAGTAATTGACTTCATTTACCCAACAGTCTGAGTACAACATAAAATCATGCTACTCATCTGAACTGAAAAATTATTCTCTGTTTTGCAGAAAAATCTCCAAGCACCATGTGTGAGAGAACATGACAGAATAGAAACTTATTATGCAAAATGTGGGAGAGAGAACTGCAGTGCTTGGTGACATGTGGCCGCCTCGCTGGGAAGGGAGAGCGGTGGATCTCTGGGTGCTGTCTCCAGCAGACTGCTGCGAGTCCCAAGCTGAGTGGCAGGAGGGGATAAAATATGAGTTTGTGGGTTCATAGCCCTCTGAGACAGTCACATGCTGCACACGATAGCCTGGAAGCCAGCTACAGCGCTCACGGAGGGGTGAAAAGGGAACTGCCATTATTTTTGTTTGTTTGCTTCATGCTATGTCCCAAGGTCCTTATTCTGGTCTTTGTAGATCCTTCTAAGAATATGAATATTCTGTGAGAGCCCCTCTGAATCAATATAAAAACTGTAAGAGCTCTTAAGAAGATTATAGTAGCCACAGTTCTCAAAAATCCATCTATCTATCTATCTATCTATCTATCTATCTATCTATCTATCTATCTCTCACCTATCTATCTATCTCTCTATCACCTATAGATTTACTATAAGAAATTGCCTCATGCAATCATGGGAGCAGAGAAGTCCCAAGATACGCAGTCAGCAACCTGGAGACCCAAGAGAGCCAATGATGTAAGTTCCAGTCCACTAGCTGGCAGGCTTGAGACCTAAGATGAGCCAATACTTCAGTTCCCGTCTGAAGACAGGACAAAACTGATGTCCTAGTGGAAGGCAGTTAGTTAGAAGGAGATTCCCCCTTAGCCTTTTTGCTTTATTCAGGCCCCCAACTGACTGGATGAGGCCCATCCCCATCAGGGAGGGCAACCTGCTTTACTCAGTCTACTGACCCAAATGTTCATTTCATCCAGAAACATCCTCATAGAGACACCAAGAATAATGCCTGACCAATTATCCTGGCTCCCTGTGACCCAGTCAAGTTGATGCACAAAATCCACCATCATAGTAATGGTAACAGTTAGAAGGTTGAACAGAGGTT
>NW_006291009.1:657251-660042 GCF_000327345.1 Myotis davidii
TGTGTGTGTGTGTGTGTGTGTGTGTGTGTGTGTGTGTGAGAGAGAGAGAGAGAGAGAGAGAGAGAGAGAGAGAGAGAGAGAGAGAAGGGAGAGGGGGTTTTCTGAAATATAGGAACTCTTTCCAGAAAGTTTGACTGGCAGCAATGAAAGGATGAAACATGAAGCAAACAGATTAGGCCTCAAAAATTTTTTGATTGGGTTGGCCTTAAGCTACATCTTAATGATCTCAAAATATAGTAGATATTGGAAACATCTAGAAAATTTGAAGGGATAGTAATTTATAAATTCTACTAGGGGCCCAGTGCATGAATTTGTGCACCTTGAAAGGAACTGTGGGCCACAAGGCTGTAGTGGGCACAGGGGCGGGTCTCGGCCCATCCTCTGTGCCCCTGCCCAGCCCCTCCCACTGCAGCCCCAGTCCCCTGTCTGCTGGCAGTCTCCACTCGCATCTGCTGATGACACCTAGTGATCGGGGCCTGCGCCAGGTGCCAGCAATGGGTGTGAGTGGGGCCAGTGCCAGCATCAAGTGTGAGTGCTGGGTGGGACCGCAGCGTGTGGGAGCAAAGAATTTTCAGTAACCACCAGAGTCTTGACCCGATGACAGCAACCAGCACCACGACTTGGTCTGGCGCCCCTGCTCACCTGCTCCACCATCCTGCCACCATCAATGCCTGCCATGTTCCGTGCGTGCCCCCTGGTGGTCAGTGCACATCATAGCGACCAGTTGTTCAGTTGTTTGGTTGTTATGCCATTTGGTCTATTTGCATATTAGCCTTTTATTATATAGAATACCCAGCCAAATCAGTCTTCTAAGAAGAAAACAGAAAGATATTTTAAGCTATGTAATGACTTTTAAAATATACAAATCATATATTCTTTTTGACAACTACTCTAGGTAACTGAGTGATTAACCAAAGTAAAGTATTCAAGAACACAGAACTCTTGGTATAAAAGCACTAAAAGTGAGCCTTAACACCATTAAAAGAAAAAGTTATTCTAAATAACATTGATAAGTATGGCTGAAGAGAAGGAATGCATTGACATTTTCTACAGACAGAATGCTCAACATAAAATAAATGATAATAACAACAACTTAAAACTATGATGTTGCATCTAAATTCCATATTAACTAACAAAAAATTGAGATCAAAGGGGGAGAGGGGATGAGATAGTGAGAATTAATTTCAGTATTATGCACTGTGGACATTATATGAATTAAGGAACTGACAGGAAACATAACTCACTCAAGTGGCATATTTGAGGAGAGTTTAATGAGAAAACAATTTCTCATAATCCCATACAGGTTATTAGAACCAGCCAGCGATGGCTAATCACGCGGGCAGTGTTAACAGCAGGTAACTGTTACCAACACCTAGTCCTAAGAGGGAAGGGAGAGGAGTGGCTACTGGAACTTAGCGAGAACTGTCGCTGTAGCATCACCATAGAACTGGCTTTCCATCAGGAGCTGCTACCTCAAGGGAAGAACACAGCAGTGCCAACCCCTAGCCCTGCGGGAAGGAACCGGCAGAATAAAAACCATGGTTTCTTTCCTCACAGCCTCCTGTCTCCTGCCAGAGCTTTTTGGTGGCTGAACCCACCTGAGAGACTGACTATGTGGGAACCTGGGAGAAGTCCAGAGCGGATCGCCTCTGAGCTCTTGAGCAGTTTGGAGAGAAATGGAAAATGGACCTGGGGATCAAACAAAGAATGTTTAACACAGATGACACGAGATAATTTGACTTCATTAATATTTACATAAGTATAGGTACAACATTTTAAATATTAGGTAACCACCAGCATAGCATTTCTCAAATAGTTTTTATAAGTCAATTGTTACATTAAAGGTTATTGAAAGAAGGTCAAATAAATGTGGCATATCCTGTATTCTACTTTTAGATGTTAAGATATTCGAAATATTAGGGCATATTAAATGTTATAAGAACTGCAGTAAAAAGCATTTTTAACTTTATTTCACCCTGAATTTCCCAAATTTACTTAACAACAGAATTCCTAACTTATGAATAAACAACTCAATACCCTGTGAACCCTTGAGAAAGTAACAGACTTCAGTATGATGTATGCTTTACAAATCACCACCAATAAAAATATTCATAATACTAGAAAAAGGTTTTAAGATACTAGTAACTATAGCAAGGAGCCCTAAAAAATAGAAAACTTAATATTAACAACAGAAATATAACAACAGAAATATGCATAAATATCAATTATGCAAATATATAAAGGACAAAAACTCATAGAAAGACAAAGTTTCTAAAAAAAAAAGAAAATAAAAAAACACTATCCTCAAGAAATGCATCTAAGATTTAAAAAGGTTAAAAATAGAGAGATTCATCCAAAATCATTGAGGAACTACAGACCAAAGTCATTGCACATCTGAGTGTAATGAGATGCAGTTTGCAAAAGGAAAACCATCACAATAACACAGCTTAATAAACAGCACAACCAATTTATAGTAGCAGAACTGCACTTCCACTTAAGAAAGATTAACAAAAGATTCCCTCCTGCTGTGACAACTAGAAAACCACAGTGATTATATAAAACAACTGTTTTCAGCATTGGACAACAGGGTGTGTAGAGGTGTGACCTGTAAAGCAGGAGAAAAATGAATGAGTTTTATGATTACTACAGGCAATTTCCAGACCATAGCACAAGAACAGGAAAATCAAAAGCAACCTTGAAATATTGAATTAAGAAAGCCAGAGCTAGAAGTTCAGGGAGGGTAAGTGACTAAAATTTGTGGGACTAATACCAGAGGAAAGGGAAAGATATA
>NW_006291009.1:660976-675046 GCF_000327345.1 Myotis davidii
TATATATAGAGAGAGAGAGAGAGAGAGAGAGAGAGAGAGAGAAAGAGAGAGAGAGAGAGAGAGATCCAGAGATGTGTTGAGTGATCCCATTAATTTTTGGCAAAAAAATTTGGGAAAGAATAATCAGAAAGAAGGCTGAAAATCCCCAGTTCACATAGGACTGAAACTAGATCATAATCCCATGAGTCAGAGGGAGAGACCTCATAATAAATGGGCTTTGGGGCTAAAGCTCAAAAAGTGCTCTCCCTAACAATGGGACTGTTAGCCCTAGACTAAAGGTTACTCTGGCTTTGTGCTGGCAAAGTTAAAAAGCAAGCCTGAAAAAGATCAAACTGATCTGACGTTACTTAACTGCCTACCAGAACAAAGTCCCACACTCAATGAATACAACACAGTCCAGCACCCCACAATGTAAAGTTCACAATGTCCAGCATCCAATAAAAATCTTAACAGGCATGCAAAGTAGCAGAAAAATACGACTCATTACAAAAAGAAAAAAAAATTAATCAGCAGAAACCAGCCCAGGAATAACAGAGATGATGGAATAAGCAGACAATGACATCAAAGCAGCTATTACAAATCTTACAAATATTGTCAATAATACTCATATTAGAAAAGAATGAAATGGAAATTCTAAACATGGAAAACACTATACTTGAAATGAAAATTGTAGTGAATAGGATTAACAACAGATGGACATTGTAGTGATCTTGGAAACAGAATAGACACTTCTAAAATAAAACATATTTTTAAAGTCTAAAAGAAAATGGAACAGAGAGTAAGTGAACTGTGGTAAATATCAAGAAATTTGACATACAGATAATTGGAGTCCCAGAAGAGAGAAAAGAAAGATGAAATAAGGGAATATTTGAATAAATCCTGGCTAAATCTTTTCACAACTTGATAAAAAGTATAAATTTGCAGGTCTAAGAAGCCTAATGAGCCTGACAACTATGCTAGGGAACATTGTAAGCAAGTTGCTTGACATCACTGATAGAGAGAAAACCCTAAAAGAAGCAGAAAAGGAAAAATAAAAACACCTTAAGTGCAGAAGAACAAAATAAGGATAACAGACTTCTTGCAATGCAAGGTAGACAACAGTGGAGCAATATCTTTAAATTACTTTAAAAAACCTGTCAACCTAGAATTCTGTAATCAGAAAAATATCTTCCCAAAATGAAGGCAAAATAAGACTTTTCAGATGATTAAAAGCTGAGGGACTTTTGTTGTCAGCAGAACTGCACTGCAAGAATTTTAAATAATGTTCTA
This sequence comes from Myotis davidii, assembly GCF_000327345.1. Taxonomy (NCBI): domain Eukaryota; kingdom Metazoa; phylum Chordata; class Mammalia; order Chiroptera; family Vespertilionidae; genus Myotis; species Myotis davidii. Next base: position 662,246 of record NW_006291009.1, read on the forward strand.
GGGAGAAGGTAAATAACAGATAGAAATTTAGATCTATACACAAAAGTAAAGAATGAAGAGTGTGAGAAGTGAAAAATAAGTGGGTAATTATGAAGAACAATGCCTTATTATTTTAAAGTATCTTTAAGAGATAATAGATGTTTGAAAGCCATATTAATACAAATATATTTTGGACTCAATAACATATATAGTCAGGTGTCAATAATAGGATACATTTTGAGAACTGTATCATTAGGCTATTTTGTTGTATGAACATCATATAGTGCACTTACACAAATGTAGATGATACAGTCTGCTATACATCTAAGCTATGTGTATGACCTATTGTCCTAGCTACAAACCTGCAGAGCATGTTACTCTACTGAACACTGGAGGCAATTGCAATACAATGGCAAGCATTTCACACACACATATGGGGGAACAAAGGGAGGGCAATGGAGGGAGGTGCTGTTGTCAGGAGGAGGGATTAGAGAAGGGAGAAAGGGAAGGAAGGGAAGAGGAGGTAAACAGAGAGCAAGGATAGAAAGAGATCCAGAAAGATAAAGCATGGGACAAGAAATAATAAAAGGGAGAAGTGAAAAAGAGAGACAGAGATAAACACAGAGACAGACAGAGACACACAGAGAGAAAAGGGAATGGGCCTGGGAGAAAAAAGATATAAAAAGAAAAAGGGTAAGAAAGTGTGTGTGTGTGTGCACGTGATCATGTGTGTGCAGAGGTAGGCATGGGCTGGCAGGGGTGAGGGCAAGGCAGGCTTCTGAACCCCCTCCTTCGGAGCCCTCTCCAAATTCTGTCCCCAGCCATAGGCAGGTGCAGGGCAGGTTTATAGCATGTTGAGCCTCCTTGCCTATTTAAACCACTCGGAACTAGCAATAAATTCAACATCTTAGCCAGGCCCAATCTTTCCTTTCAACATCACAAACAAATATTTTGCTTGTAATCCATTATAATCTTACTAGAGGCCTGGTGCACGAAAATTTGTGCACTCAGGGGGGTCCCTCAACCCGCTCTGTGCCCTATCACAGTCTGGGAACCCTAGGGAGATGTTTGAGTGACAACTTAGGCCTGCTCCCCAAGGGATCGGGCCTAAGCTGGCAGTTGGACATCCCTCTCACAGTCTGGGGTTCTCGCAGTCTGGGACTCCTCTCTCCTTACCGCCTGCATGCAGCGGAGGCAGGAGAGGCTCCCACTACTGCTGCTGCACTTGCCAGCCATGAGTCCAGCTTCTGGCTGATCAGTGCTCCCCCTGTGGGAGCACACTGACTACCAAGGATCAGCTCTTGCATTGAGCATCTGCCCCCTGGTGGTCAGTGCACATCATAGTGACTGGTCATTCTACCATTCATTTGATTTGCATATTAGGCTTTTATTATATAGGATGGAACTACTGGCATATCTGCAGTCCCTGTTGACCTAAATGACTATATAGAAGTCAAATGTATGATGACAGTAGTATAAAGGACAGGAGGGTAGAAATAGAAATAGACAATTGTGAGGCTCTTATGTTATACATGAAATGATATATTACTTGAATATAGGCTGTAATAAGTTAAAGATACCTTGGAGCAAGCACTGAAAAATAAAACAAAAGAGGACAGCAGTAGTGAAAATAAAATAAAAACCTGTAAAATACTCAGTTAATTCCAAAAAAGTCATGAAAAGGAAAAAGTTAAACAAGAATGTATGAGACAAGTAGAAAACAATAAAGTGGTAGATTTAAACCCAATAATATAAAAATTACACTAAATTTAAATAGCCTAAATATTCCAATTAAAATGCAGAGATTGTTAGACAATCTTTTATGGGGCTATACTAATATCCAACATAGTAGGCTACAGAACAAGGATAAAGAGAAACATTTCATAATGACAAAGAGACCATTTCATCTAGAAAGACATAAGAATCCTGAATGTGTAGGCACTTCATAATTGAGCAAAACACACAAAGTGAAACTGATACAATTACAAAGAGAAATAGGCAAGTCCACAAATATAGTCAGCAATTCCAACAACTCTCTCTCAACAATTGTTAGAAGAAATAGGCAGAAACTCTGTAAGAGTTCAGAATACTTGAACAACACTATTAACCATCTTGAGCTAACTAACACAGAACATGCCATCCTACAGCACCATCAAATCCAACATTCATTTCAAGTGCACTTGGAACATTTGAGATACATCATATCTTGGACCATCACATAAGTCTTAATAAAATTTAAAAGGATTAGATTCATACAAAATATGAATTATACAAAAAAGGTTCTCTGGAATTCATTGAAATAGGATTTAACCTTTATACACTGACATATTTTTTAATATACGCAAAAGTGCTGAATTAGTTGACAAAAGAATTAGAAACAATTTAAACTAACTGAAGCCAAAAGGGAGTGAATTGGCCTATACAATTGATTAGAACTTTGAGATAGCTCACAAGGTTGAAGAGAAATCTATAAGACAAGAATGTAGGGTTAACACTTGGGCTAACACTTGCTATGTCTCAGTGTTGTCCTATTCTGTTTTTTTTCTCATTTACACGAGTCTCTGCCTAGTGTGATTCTAAGGACAGTCTCAACCAATATGGTGGAAAGACAGCCCAGGTTGGGTATTTGTCACTTTCAGCAATTCCAGTGTCAGCATATCAGTCCTGGGGACAGGCTGTAGCCAAGTTTGGTAGGCCACGTTCCTATCCTTGTGGTCAGGAGGCAGGCTGTGAAAAGATGAGGGGAAATTTTTTTGGGAAGTTAAAAAAAAAACAAGAGTTATTGTTGGCTAATATAGAGAATTATCTGAAAAAGGATCCATACCTGATCTAAGTGTATTCTTTTTTTTTTAAGGCATTTGTAGTGTGGGTGGAAGAGCCATGATATGGAAGGAGCCTGGGTCCCTGAATTACACTGGAGGAAATCTGCCTGCTCACCAGGAAACCTTCACCAAACTTAAATGAGTAGAAATTAACTCCTATGTTAAGCCACTGACATTTTACAGTTTATTATGTCTACTATTACTTGAAAATATTTCTAATTCAACAAGAGATAGTTCCAGAGAATTAAGAATTATCTCCATCTCCACGTTCCACCTAAGACTTAGCAAACATCAACTTCTGCTGAACTTCATAAGCCAAAGGAGTGCCATGTATAGGTTGTTCAGCCTTCTGAGGGTTAATTACTCTGATACTTTTTCCTGGGGAAAATACAAAAGTCAGGGGGGAAAATATTTTTTAAAAAGTAATCCTGCATTGCAATGGGGATAAGGAGGACCATTTAAATTTCTTGGGAGCCTAAAATTCTTAGGTTTATCACTGAGTCATCAATTTACTATGTAATAATCACAGTGATAATTTTTTTTTTCTGTGGCACAGGATCTGATAATTCTTCTGTGCAAACGTGTGAGTTTGAAGAATAGAGGGGCTATATTGTGATTCTTATACTCATAAATGAGGATTTGAAAACTGCAACACTTTACTCATGTTGATAAAAAGGAGTTTGCAAGCCATCGGAAGGGAAAACATAGTTTACTACAGATATTTGGGGGTAATTTCACTGGCTGCTAATGAATTTCAAAAGAGTGCAAGATACAATTGAAAGGACAGAAGAGGTGAGAGACAGGACTTTTTATACTAAGGAAACAGAAGTCCAATGGCATTATTCTGGGCCATTCCAGGGGCACTAGTACCTTCAGTATTTATCAATTTATAAATGAGATACATTTCAAAGTTTGTTGTCATTTACTCTTTTTTTCCATTCATTTAACATATACATATAGTATCTTATGTATAGGCAGGGTTATAGCGTTGGAGATAAAATGATAAGATAAAGATCTTGTGAGAACAAGGATACTATTCTGGATATACAAACAAATAATTGTGATATAAGAGAAATCTCATAACAAAAAGTCATTTGTTTGGAACAAAGAATATGTTTTCTTTCATGAATAAATTTTAATAAAAATGGCTGGAATATAAAATCCATGGACCAAAGCCTGTTTGATCCATAATGTACATAAAACATAGTAAAAAAAGATTATTCAGCTACATCTTGCTAATTCACCTTACTGTCCTATTTTTGTAAAAGATTAAGACAGAATAGGCAGTTCTGTGTATGAGTAACCTGTTATTATTCTGTACTTAAATAAAGTAAAATCTTTACACATCAGTTGCTTTTCCAGAACTCCCACACTGGAGAATTCCATTGTAACTATCCACATGCACTATCCAGATTCTTCATTTTCTAGGTGACACCAAGCACTTGCTTGAGTGAAGGAGATGTTTAGCAAACCCAGATCAGTGTGTGGGAGTGTCTGCAGGCTGACGGTTTTGGAAGTGGTCCTTAAGGTACCTCTAAGCTTAGGGGATCTGAGCGGCAGTGTTCTCCCAGCTGGTACAGTGAATGAGAAAATGGTTATAAGCAACTGTTTCTGGCAGGAAACAGATGGCACAGTCAAATGGGTCTTGGGGAAACTTTATTGAAGGGAGTCTTTACAGAGGTGTAGGCAGGGCTGGAGCAACCAACAAGCAGTGTTCAGGCCCTGAGGCTGACAGCAATGGGAAGCTGTTATACCTCTAGGTCTGAAGGGGAGTGTTAATCAGTGTTCTCCAGAGAAAAAGGACCACCAGGATATATGTGTGTATGTATGTATAATAAGAAATTGGCTCATGCAACTTCGGAGGCTGACAAGTCCCAAGATCTGCAGTTGGCGAGCTGGAGGCCCAGAAGAGTAGATGGGTCTGAGTTGCATCAGCTGAGAGTCCTGAGAAGCAACACCGTGGATAGTGTAAGTTCTAGTCCTAGTCTGAGTCCAAAAGCAGGAGAAGGCTGATGTCCCAGCTTGGAGACAGTCTGGTAGAGAGAGTTCTTTCTTATTCAGGCTTTTATTTTATTCAGGTCTTCAACAGACTGGATAAGGCCAACCTACATCAGGGACAGCAGTCTACTTTACTCAGTCTGCTGATTAATTGTTCATCTTATCCAGAAACATCCTCACAGACACATGCAGAAATAATGTTTAACCAAGTGTTTGGTCATCCATGGTCTGGTCAAGTTGATTGAAGTATTGTGTGAGCTGGAGTAGTGGGTCTGGAGAAAGGATCTGTGGTCGAAAGATGCAGCTGCTATGAGAAGAGTTCCCAGGCAGGGAGGAAGGGAGTGAAAAAACACCATTTTTTCTCTCTCTAACCCCAAATGTGCCAGGACCTCCCATTGGCCCAACCCAACCAAAAGCCAGTGGACTATGGAGCCCGAGTGATGCAATCAGTGGCGTGGGAAGAGGTCAGCTTCTGGGGCTCAGAGCAGGAAGACAAAAGAGAATAGTTTGGGGGAGGGGCAAGTGGAAACAGCAACCCCAGAGAATTTTTGGAAGTACTTAGTAAGGAAAATCCTGGGGAAAATATTGTCACTCTGCCCTGACTGGTTTGGCTCAGTGGATAGAGCGTCAGCCTGAGGACTGAAAGGTCCCAGGTTCAATTAAACAACATTTAGCATTAAACAAAAAGGGGACTTACTTTTTACCACATATATAATATTTGCAGCCTACTGATTACCTATGGATACATTATTAGTTAGAGATCTGTAATTCTGAGAATGTATTTGTGTGCACATATTTTTTCTTCTCTTTGAGGCTGTAAACTATTGTAGAGAAAAGATTGCCTTAGAGTTTTATTTCCCAACAGTGCCTTGAACATAGTAGGTGTCCCATAAATATTTGCTGAGGCACTATTTCAACTTCTTTTCTTTAAGCCCAATAGGAACTGGTGAAATGAAATATAGAAAACAAGAAAAGTCCCCCTAAGTGCCATATGAAATCAGTCAAAGAGATTTTTAGCACAGCAGGTAGTAAGGATAGAACGAAGTTGCTTAGTGTCTGAGACTTCTTAGAGCTCACTTATTCAACAAACATTAATGGCGCACCCATGCTGTGCCAGACACTGTGTTAGACTCTTAAGATACAGAGATAATGTTTTTAAGGAAGAAATGTATTAAACACATGAACCACTCAGGGTTTTTTTTGTTGTTTTTTGTTTGTTTGTTTGTTTTGTTTTGGCATGAAGCGGCTAATTACCACACAACTGACTGGATCAACCTTACGCAGGTCTGAATCAGTTAAGCCAATGGAATGGGTTGCTAAGGTGCATTGATTTTATGCAAGCAGAAACACCCCTCATTTTTCTATCCACAGCCCTATTGCAGGTTTACTCCCTGACAGAACTTGTGTTTGTTGTGACACAGAAACAGTGCTATTGATCATGATCATACAAGCTGAATAAAGGTATGTGCTGTACCACTTACTCACAGATACTTCCAAGACTTGGGCCTGGTGATGAGGGGGTCTTTGAAATTGAAGAGTCCAAGTAACAATTGTAGTCACACCATTAGGCTTACTTTAATAACATCAAATGCCAGCACTTCCCTTGGGAGAGCATCTTTTATATCTGCAGATAAAACAATGTCCTATCCACCAATTTCAGATGCTTTCCTTTCTGCACCCTGAGGCATGAAAAGCTATTGTTTAGGAGCCACGAATACTCAGTAGGAAAGGGTAATCTTTTTAATAAATGGTGTTGAAAAACCTGGATAACTACATACAGAAGAATGAAATTAGACACTCCATCTTACACCACTCACAAAAATTAACTTCAAATGGATTAAAGACTGTGATATTGTGATTTACAAAAGAAATATATATTTGGTCTTTGTCCACAGAGCTCCTAAAACTTTTGGAATTTCCTAAGTGATTAGAGCTAGAAAGGTGTCTTATGTCAGTGGTTCTCAACCTTCCTAATGCCGCAACCCTTTAATACAGTTCCTCATGTTGTGGTGACCCCCAATTTCATTGTTACAAATTGAACATAATTAAAGCATAGTGATGAATCACAAAAACAATATGTAGTTATATATGCGTTTTCCGATGGTCTTAGGTGACCCCTATGAAAGGGTCCTTCAACCCCCAAAGGGGTCGCGACCCACAGGTTGAGAACCGCTGGTCTTATGTTATGTTAATTAGGTCACTTCCAGAAAGCCCTTAGTTTAGGATGGGCCTCTTTCCCAGGGAAACCAACTCTATGGTTAGACTCAGGGTTGAAACTTTTAGTCCCACCTTAGACCTCTGGAGAAGGGAGGGTCTTTAGCCTGAGTTTAATCTGGAATAGTCAATGATGTCATCAACCATGCCTCCGTAACCAAGCCGCCATAAAAACCCAAAAGGAACTTCCAGGTTGGTGAACCCATGAAAGTGCTGGGAGATTGGTGTGCCTGGAAAAGTCATGGAAGCTTTAGGCCCTTCCCCATACCTTGCTCTGTGTATCTTCTCCATCTGGCAGTTTCTGGATTATATTTTTATATAATAAACCAGTAATCTAGTAAGTAAAATATTTCTCTGATTTCTGTAAACTGCTCTAGTAAGTTAATTATTGGGGAATTGTTGGAAGCTCTTACCTGTAGCCACTTGGTCAGAATCACAGGTGACAACCTGGAATTGCAATTGGCATTTTGAGTCTTGAAGAACTGTGCCCTTAACCCGTGAGAACTGACACTATCTACTTGGAGTATCAGCTATCTCCAAATAGGTAGTGCCAGAATTGAATTGAGTTGAATTGTACGACACCCAACTGGTGTCAGAGAATTTCTTGGTGATGAAAAAAAAACAAAACACAAAACACACACACACCTACTTTGGAAAGACTGAAACATAAGAATCAAAACTGTAAATCCCTAGAAAAAATCATAGGAAGAAATTCCCTGACATGGGTCTTGGCAATAATTTTTTGGATATGATATTAAAAGCACACACAAAAAGCAAAATTAGTAAGTGGGACTAAATCAAATTAAAATGCTTCTGTACAACAAAAGAAACAATCAACAAAGTGAAAAGGTAACATATGGAATGGGAGAAAATGTTTGCAAATCATATATCTGACAAGAGGTTCATATCACACACACACACACACACACACACACACACACACACATAGCTAATGCAACACAATAGCAAAAAACAAACAAAAAAACATAATACAAACACAAACCAAAACAAATAATCCAATTACAAAATGGGCAAAAGACCCAAGTAGACATTTTTCCAAAGAAGACATACAAATGGCCGACATGTTAATGAAAAAGTGATCAATATCACTAATTATCAAGAAAATGACAATCAAAACCATAATGAGCTATCACCTCACACATGCCAGAATGGTTATCATAAAAAAGACAAGAAATAATAAGTGTTAGAGAGGATTTGAAGAAAAGGTAATCCTTGCGCACTGTTGGGAATGTAGATTGGTACAGACAATACAGAAAACAGTATGGATGTCCCTCAAAAAATTGAAACTACAACTACAGTAGTCCACCATAATTCACTGGAGCTATGTTCCACAATCCCCCGCGTATGCCTGAACCATGGATAGTACTAAAACATATATAAATATAAAATGTAAAACTTATAAAAATACTAAAACACAGGTAGGTGGTGTACACAGCATGAGCACTCTGGACAGAGGGATGATTCACCTCCCAAGTGGGATGAAGTGGGATGATGCAAGATTTCACAAACCTATTCAAAACGGCATATAACTTAAAACTTATGAATTGTTTATTTCTGGAATTTTTCATTTAAGATTTTCAGACCACAATTGACTGCAGGTAACTGAAACCATGGAAAGCAAAACCGTGAATACGTTTTCTTCCCTCTCAGGCATGCATCTCCTGAACTCTACGGGTCCCCACGAGACTTGCAACCAGGGGAGAAATGGGCAGCGGCAGCTTATCAGGGTTAACCCCCTGCACCTGTCTCCAAAGCTCCCTTTTCTCTGACGCCCCAGTGAGCCAAAGCACCCACCGAGGCTCATTTCTTCCCTGTAGCACAAGCATGTCAAACTCAAAGGCTAACACGAGCCAAATAAACAAGGTTTAAGTTTATGTGGGCCACAAAGTGCAAAAGCTTCAATTTTCATAAAAACAAAGGTTTATTTCTATAGAGACATGCTGAATACAAAGAGCTGATACAAATGAGTAATTGTTAACATAAAATAATAAAACATTTTAATAAAAATTAATATTTTTTCTTGAACATTAACTTACCAGACCCTGTATAACTGCATGAATTAATAAGCGTAACGAAAATAAACCTATTTTTCTTGTTTTCCGAAAGCGAAATATTTCCTGTTGCTCACACCAAACAAGTCAGTCCAAGACTAATGACGTGGCAATTGGCTGCTAAAATATTCGCTGCTAGTATTTGTGGAGAGAAATGATGCGCCTGCTCATTACAGAAATGAGTGCAACATGATCATAGTAATCAATTATTAGCGAACCTTGTAGTTTGTTATTAATAATTATGTAAATTATTAATAATTTACAGGATATTGTAAAAATTAAGTTACAAAAATTTTATTAAAACATTTCTTACATACCGTTATATTGGCTGGGCCACAAAAATATTCACTGTGGGCCGCATGCAGCCTGAGGGCCGTGAGTTTGACTGCCTTGCATACCTAGAGCCAAAGCAGTCCCATTTAGGTTCTCTCCTGTTGCTTTTTCTATCCTAAGCTCTTCCTTGTTTCGCTATTCCCAGCTTTAATAAATGGACTCTCAAAATCACAAAAAAATAAAACATAAAAAAATAAAATGAAAACAGGATATTGAAGAGATATCTGCATGTTCAGTGCAGCATTATTCACAATAGACAAGATCTGGAAACAACCTAAGTGTCTGGCAGAGGATGAGAGGATAAGGAAGGTGTGATACACACACTGAGTGGCCAGATTACTATGACCACCTAATCAGTACAATGAAGTGAATTAGTTATGCAAATAATTAATAATAATAATAAAATCTTGAGAGTATTTGCTTAGGAAATTTTCAATATTCAGTATTTTTGGAAGTGTCAATGAAGTTCTGATGGAGTGGTCATAATAATCTGGCCACTCAGTGTATATACAGTGGAACATTATGCAGCCTGAGAAAGGAGGAAATCTGTCCATTTGTGAAAACATGAGTGGACTTTGATGTTATTATGCTAAGTGGAATATGTCAGACAGAGAAAGACAAATACTGCGTGATACCACTTATATATGGAATAAAAAAAAAACACAACACACACACACACACACAAAAACAGAACTCATAGAACCAGAGAGTAGAATGAAGGTTATCAGGGGCTGGGGTGGGAGAAATAGGGAGATGTTGGTCAAAGAGTACAAACTTTCAGTCATAAGATGACTAAGTTCTGAGGATCTAATGTACAGCATAGTGGCTACAGTTAATATTATATTATGTACTTGAAATTTACTGAGAAAGTAGATCTTAAATTGTTCTTGAAAAAAGAAATGGTGATTATGTAACGTGATGGAGCTGCTAGCTAACTCTATTGTGGTAATCATTTTGCAATATATAAGTATATAAAATCAACACATTGTAACCTTAAATTTACACAGTTATATCTCAATAAACTGGGCGGTTGGGGGGGGAAAGCCACCGTTTACTTGAGTAGGTTCTCAGAGCAACAGTGCCTGTCTTCAGATTGCTTCCCAGAACCCTGTCTTGCTTCCAAAATGCTGGGAAAGTGGATCAGAGGCCCCTGCTGTTTGTGTCAAATAGCAATCCTTTTATGTTGCTCTATTATAAATGTTGCTTAAACATATTGAGTCAAAATTGCGAAACATCCCTTCTTGTCCTTCATTCTCCAACCTATTGCTAGATTTAAGATTTGTGAATAATCCCATATGTGACCTTGATAGTGGATTCTTTTTTAACCAGGACAAAACCAACTGAGTGATCTCTCACGTAGGGTATGCCAGTAATTGAATATCCTACATACTTTTTAAAGAGCTCTATTATTTGATCTCAAAATATTCTGGAACAAGATGGAATATATTTTCTCCAGAATTTAACTTTCTGCTCATTATATCAATCTGGACTCTGGGACATATATTAGAATTACTGAACTAATGTTACCGAAGTTTTATCTTGAGTAGTGTCAATCTGAATGGAAAATTTATCAGATTTCTTATATGATCATAGCAATATTTTTAATTGATTTGCTGATATTCTCATAAGGTGCACTTCTGGTTTAGAAATGAGAATAATGTTGATGACATTTGTTATTCTCTACTTTCAGAGTTGTTAGCTCAAGTTAATTAACGTACCACTTATTTTATAGATACTTGTGTATGTTTATAGATTATACCAAACTGTTTGAATTGAGAGATATTTCTATATTTGTTTTCCACTCCCCTACAACCAGCCCCAAATATAGTAACTTACATATAATAAATATTCCACAAATGTTTGTGGAATTTAATCAATAATATTTTTGAAATGATAATATGCAAGAATGAAAATAAAATATTCACTAGAAGGCTTGTAAGATAAATTTGAGGAAATCTATCACAAAGTATAATAAGTAAAACATTGATATGAAAATACAAGAAAAAAATTTAAGAAATCTAAATAGATTAATAAAAGTTCTAATAAGAGAAAAATAGAAAATGAAAAGATAATATTATCAAATAAATTATACAAGAAAAATTAAAAAAACTGAAAACTATGTATTTACATATTTAAAGGGCCCAATGAGCACTAAAATGAATTAAGAAAAGAACTCACATAATTTTAAAATTTTAGAACCTGGAATAAGGAGCAAGGTTAAAGGCTGCTAGGCAAGAGAGAACATCAAAGACCGATGATCAGTAATCACTTAAAGCTGGGGCTTTAAAAAAATTTTTACTTATCTATTTCTGGAGAGAGAGAAAGGGTGAGAGAGAGAAAGAGAGTAACATCAAAATATTGATTTGTTGTTCCACTTATTTACGCATTCATTGGTTGATTCTTGTATGTGCCCTGACTTGGGGTTGATCCCTCCACCTTGCATGTCGGGATGATCCTACAACTAACTGAGCTACTCGGCCAGGACTAAAGCTTGGTTTTTGAACAGAACAATAGGTAGCTATAAGACAATAAAATGGTACTTTGAAAATTCTGAGGAAAAATTAGTCCAACCTAGAATTCTACAAAACGAAGCTATTATTAATTGAGTATCAGAAGAAAATTTAAAAATGGCAGGGGGGGGGGCATACAAGTTCTCAGAGATCTAGTTTCCACACATCCTTTCTCCTATAGTGATGAAAGGTGTTCCACCCAATCAAGAGAGTAAACCAGTAAAGAGGAAGACAGTAGATCCAGGCAACATGTGATCAGTACAGAATCACAGGGACTTCCCTCTCTTTGTGATGAAGAGAAGGTGCAGGATGAAAGCTATGTGTCAGGATCGACCAGCAAGACTCAGTGGCTGGGTGTGGACCTATGAGCTAGAAGGTCATTGTTCCATTCCTGATCAGGGTACATGTATGGGTAACAGGCTGGACCCCCAATAGGGGGCATGCAGGAGGCAGTCAATCAATGATTCTTTCTCATCATTGATGTTTCTATCTCTCTCTCCCTCTCCCTTCTTCTCTGAAATCAATAAAAATGTATCTTTTTTAAAAAGCTGCATATCAGATCCAGAGCCCCAGAGTTCAGATTAAATTAAATTAGAGAGTTCCAAGAGAGATATTGATGAGGAACAAGTAGAAAATCTGTTATGGCTTGCTGATGATAAGATGATTTATTTTACATCTGTATAGGAGTACTCAAGGGAAAAAGTCATACTATATAGAAAAGTACATAAAAATACTAAGGTAATTATAAACTCCAGAGAAAACAAAAAAATTATGTAAGAAAAATATACTTATATCACATTTTGTATCTCATTTTGAATAGTTTTAACACAGTCATAATAACTATTACTGGAAACAGGAAGGAAGATAAAATAT
>NW_006291009.1:675820-681205 GCF_000327345.1 Myotis davidii
AGAGAGTATAAGAGAGCTAAGTTTTCATCTCTATAAAGACAAGAATTAGTAAGTAAATACAAAACCATAAAACAGTAGTATAAGCCTATTATTTTTAAAATAGAGTGGTACATATAAAAAGAAATAGAAGAGTGGAAAGTAATTATCTCCTCAGGTGAGCAGAACTCACAAGTGAGGAATAGTGGAGCTGAGAATAAAATAAAAATTAAATTAAAAATGACACCATGATTCCCCCAAATTCATGCAATTATATTCCTATTATGTATATACTGTTTTAATGGGCTGCTAAATTACAAAGCTTAACAGAAATATTTGAAACTGGTATCTTATTTCAATCATCTAATCTACTTTAAATTTATTTGCTATTTATTATTTTTCTGTTTATTTTCAAAAGTTACTGAGAAAGTTTAAACCTTAAAAAATTTCATTTTGAAATACAAAGTAGTTAAGTAAGACACAGAAGCTAAGTGCTATAGCTGAGGATTAAATTGTGCTCCTATTACTCGTAGAAAGTGAAAATTATGTTTTTTTAAATGGCGGAAAAGAACCAGACAAATTAGGATAGGAAGACAAATTTTTCCTGACATTAAAGTATTGGAGCTATGTAAGGTATAGATCATTATAAAAAGAGCACTTGTCCTGGCTGGTGTAGCTCAGTTGGTTGGGCGATGTCCTGTGCACCAAAGGGTTACAAGTTCAATTTTGAGGTCAGGGCACATGCCGGGTTGTGGGGCTCGATCCCAGGTAGGAGGCATGGAGGAGGCAGCCAACTATATTTTGCTCTCACTTCAATGTTCTCTCTCTCTTTCTCCCTCTCTTGCTAAAAAATCAATAAAGCACATGAAGAGGCCCTTTCTTTCTTTCTTTCTTTCTTTCTTTCTTTCTTTCTTTCTTTCTTTCAGACACAACTTTCACATAAACTGTAGAACCTAAACCAATTCTTCATTAATTTTTTAAAAAATATTTCTTTATCACCCTATCCTATCTTATCATCTTTAATTTAAAATAAGTTGATGTCCCTCCTAATTGGATTTCATTTGTTGATTCAGAAAATATTCAAAGATACTGAAGAATTAAGGAGAGAATCAGAAAGTTTCAGATCAAATCCAGAAAAAGGCAAGAACCTAGAAATGTAGAGAGGTAAGCTTAAGAGTTAAAGATACTTAAGATCTGAAGGCAGTAGGTAATTTAAAAAAAATGCAAGTAAATTTTTTGTGTGGAAGCTTCACACACACCTAAATATGCAACAAAAATAACATATACGTATATTGAGAGTGAAATAAACTTAAATTGCTCTAGGATTCTTGCACTTCTTAGAGAGAAGTTAAATGTAGTAATTAATATTTGATTTTGATATATCATAGGTCCTTAATATAATTTCTAAGGAAACCATTAAAATAATAGAAACTACTAGTAGAAAGGAAATGGAATTAATAAATAGACCCAATCATTTCAAAAGTAAGCAGAAAGAGAGAAAATAAAACAAAAAATAGTTAAGACAAATCTATACTAATAATAGGGTAATGTGCAAATTGGTTGGGATGCCATCGCAGTAACAACCGATCAGCAGGCTGCATGCCCAGCAGGCACAGGTGGGCGGGGGCTTGCAGTGTCAGGGATGGGGGCAGGTCCCTGGCAGAGGGGCCCCTCTGTGTGCCTTCACCAGGGGTCCGTACCTGCTAAGAGAGGCTCCCGCCACAGGCCCAGGCCGGGGGCGGGTCCATGGCAGAGAGGCCTCTCCATGCAGCCCCAGCCGGGGGTCTGCAGGCACACAGAGGTCCACAGGTCTCTGTCGCGGCCCAGCCCAGGGGCCCACAGGCCTCTGGCCTACCTCTTTATGGCAATCCATTGAGGAGCCCCGAATGGGTGGGCGGGCCTACCTGTTTGGGGTGATGGATCGAGGGGCTCCTGCACTATGAGGGCACAGGCCAGGCTGGGGGACTTCCCCCCTTCCCAGCCCTGAGTGCACGAGTTTCATGCACCAGGCCGCTAGTAAACTATAAAAGGTGATAAATTTATACTCAAACCCAATGTATATGAGTATTACATTAAATGTAAATAAACTAAGTGCTTCAATTAAAACATTAAAAGTTGTCAGACAGAATTAAACCCCACATATGAGTATACAATCCAATTATATACAATATTTATAAGAGATATGCATAAAACAAAAAGGTATAAAAAAGCAGAATACAAATGTATGGGAAAGTTACTATGCAAGCATTAATTACATGATATTAGACAGAGTAGACCTTAAGGCAAAAATCATCACAAGAAGTAAAGAGCTTCAGTTCATTAGGAAGATGTAATAATTTTAAATGTATACTTAGGTATGTAAAATTATAGATACATATAGAGAAAGCATCACATTTAATAGTGTTATATGGAAAGTTTTCCTTTTAAGATTGAGGATGAGACAAGGAAGACAGTTATTACCTATACTATTCAATGTTACATTAAAGGTCCTGGCCAACCAATAAGGAAAAAGTGCTATAACATTAAGAAAAGGAGAAACAAACTAATGTTTTGAATAGATGACATAATTTTGCATGCAGAATATTCAAGAGAATCTACAAATAAATTGTTGGTATTAATAAGTGTACTTAGACTGTCTCCAGTACACTTATAGTATCAACTGTATTTCTCTGTACAAGCAACAGACAATGAAATTAAAGAAAATATACCACCTATGTCATCATCAGAAAAATCTGTTACTTAAAAATATACTTCATAAAACACCTCTGTGAATAAAATTTCAAAACATTATTGATATATTCTAAGTAGGACAAATAAATTAAAATATTTACAATGTACATCAATGGGAAATGTGTACTATAAATTGTAAAAATATCAGTTTTCCTTGCATCGATCTAGAAGGCAATACAATGACAATAAAAATCTTAAGACCACTTTTTTTCTTTATTCACATTCTTTTCTTATGTGTAAACTTGACAAGATAATAAAACATGAAAACAACAAAGACCAAAAATAACAATACTCTTGTGGACACAGAAAAGAAAAGCCATAGAAGTTGTTTTTGCAATAATAAATAAGTAATTTATCTCCAGAATATATAAAGAACCTCTTTAATCAATAAAAAACTATAGTTCTCAAAATAGACTATATTTCTCTTGGCTATATTTTTTTTTATTGAGCTGTCAAATATCTAATCTTTCTTTACACTCCTGATGAATTCTACTTTATCACCTTTTCCTCTTTACTTCCAGGTAGAGTCAGATGTTGCATGTTTTGCTACTGGTTGGATTGTGTGTGCATGTGTTTGTATGTACATGTGCACACACACACACACACACACACACACACTCATAGAAGCACTAGTGAGATGTGCTCTTGAGCACTTGAAATGTACTAGTCCAAATTGAGAGGTGAGGTGCTATAAATGTAAAATACGCACTGGATTTTGAAGACTTAGTACAGAATATATGTAAAATAGCTCAATAATATTTTTTAATTTAAATTTTTTTTGGTAAGAATACTTAACATGAGATCTACTCTTTTAATATATTTTAAGTGTACATACCAAATTGTTAACTATAGGCACAATGCTTGTACATCAGATCTCCAGAAGACATTCATCTTGTATTACTGAAACTTTATACCTGTTGGACAACTGCCCATTTCTGCCTCCCATAACCCAAACAACCAACATTCTATTCTTTGCTTCTGTAAGTTTGACTATTTTAGGTATCTCATATAAATGGAATCAGGCAGTATTTGTCCTGTCACTGGCTTATTTTATTTAGCATGATATCTTCCAGGTTACAGGCAAGATTTCCTTCTTTTTAAAGGCTGAGTAATATTCCATTGTATGTATATACCACATATTCTTTATTCATTCATCTATTGATGTAAATTTTGGTTATTGTCATATGTTGATGATTGTGAATAGGCCTGAAATGGACATGGAAGTACAGATAGCTCTTTAAGATGCTAATTTCAATTCTTTTGGCTATATACCCAGAAATGAGATTGCTAGATCATATGTTAGTTCTACTTATTTATTTTTTGAGGAACCTCTATCCTGTTTTTTTATAGCAGCTAAAGAAGACACAAATAAATAGGAAAATATTCCATGTTTATCATTTGGAAAATTTAATAATGTCAAAATTTCCATACTAACCCAAAGCAATCTACAGATTCAGTGCTATCCCTATCAAAATTTCTGTTATTTTTTATATAAGTATAAAAAAATCCTAAAATTCACATGGAACCAAAAAAGACCCCAAATCAAATAGTCAAAGAAATCTTGACAAAGAAGAACAAAGCTGTAAGGATAACACTCCTTTATTTCAAAATATATATTATAAAGCTACAGTAATTAAAATATGGGATAGCTCAGTGATGGTGAACCTATGACACGTGTGCCAGAAGTGACACACGAACTCATTTTTTTTGGCTGATTTTTCTTTGTTAAATGGCATTTAAGTATATAAAATAAATATAAAAAATATGTCTTTGTTTTACTATGGTTGCAAATATCAAAAAATTTCTATATGTGACACGGCACCAGAGTTAAGTTAGGGTTTTTCAAAATGCTGACACGCCGAGCTCAAAAGGTTTGTCATCACTGGTATAGTTACTAAAATGTAAAGATTGACCTTGAGGCAGGCATGTCGACTAATGGAATAGAATAGAGAGCCTAGAAGTAAACTTAAAAATGACTGATATTTAAGAAGAATACACAATGGGAAAAGGATAGTCTCTTCAACACATGGTGTTGGGAAAACAGGATATCCCCATGCAAAAGAATGAAATTGGACTCTTGTTTTACTCCACACATAAAAATCAATACAGAATGGATTAAAGACTTACACATAAAACTCTTAGAAAGAAATAGAGAGGGAAATCTTTTTGACATTGCTCTTGGCAATGATTTCTTAGGTATAACACCAAGCATGAGCAACAAAAGCAAAAATAGACAAGTGAGACTACAACAGACTAAAAAGCTTTTACACAGCAAAAGAAACCATCAACAAAATGAAAAGGCAACCTACAGGATCATTGGCACATTTTTGCAAACCTTATGTCTGATAAGGGGTTAATATTAATACTATCCTATCTAATAATAGACAAACATGGTAATTGACCATACCTGCACTATGCCTCCCATTGGCTAATCAACATGATATGCAAATTAACTGCCAACAAAGATGGAGGCTAATTTGCATACTGCAGGCAGGGCGGGACAGTGCGAACCGCCAGTGTGCTGCCATCCTCCGCAGGCCGGCCACCTGGGACCCCATAGGTGGGTCCCGGGCGGCAAGGCAGGCCCGCCCCAGAAGCCCCAGAAGCTGCCTGATATGGTAGTAACTCTATCAGTAAGCACTCTGAAAGTCAGTGGCATAAATGCAGAAATTAAAAGAC
>NW_006291009.1:681749-685728 GCF_000327345.1 Myotis davidii
AAAAATGGCAAGGCAGGGCGGGACCCAGAAGACCCATATGGGGAATGCCACTCAGCCAGAAGATGGCTCATGGCTGGCCAGCGCAGTACTGGTGGCAGGAGCCTCTCCCACCTCCATGGCAGCACTAAGAATGTCCAACTAACGGTTTAGACCCGATCCCTTGGGGGCCTAAGCCTTTAGTCAGACATCCCCTGAAGGCTCCCTGGCTGCCAGAAGGATGTCTGACTGCAAGCTTAGGCCTGATCCCCTGGGGGTGGGCCTAAATCGACAGGTGGACATCCCCCAAGGGGTCCTAAACTGTGAATGGGCACAGGCTTGGCTGAGGGACCACCCCCCCCCACCTCCCGTGAATGCACAAATTTTTCTGCACTGGACCTCTAGTCCTATATAATAAAAGCCTACTATGCTAAGTGTCCAGTCATCCAGTCATCCATTCAAACAATCAAAGTATAATATGCCAATGATATGCTAAGGCTGCTCAACCGCTCACTATGACATGCACTGACCACCAGGGGGTTCCAACTGGTAGGTTAGCTTGCTGTTGGTATCCGGCCCATTAGGACTGAACCAGATGGGTGGGACATGCCCTGGAGCCCTCCTTTAGTCCCTCGCCAGCTGGCCAACCTCCTGCATCCCTCCCCAGCCTTAATCATGCACCGGTGGGGTCCCTCAGCCTGGCCTGCACCCTCTTGCAATCCGGGACCCCTCAGGGGATGTTGGAGAGCTGGTTTCAACCCAATCCTGCAGGTCAGGCCAAGGAACCCCACTGGTGCATGAATATATATATATTATTGAATTCAGAGAGGATGGGAGAGGGAGAGAGAGATAGAAACATCAATGATGACAGAGGATCATTGATTGGCTACCTCCTGCACCGCCCCCCCACACACTGGGGATCAAGCCCACAATCCTGGGCATGTGCCCTTGACCAGAATCTAACCTGGGATCCTTTAGTCCACAGGCCGATACTCTATCCACTGAGCCCAACCAGCTAGGGCAATACTATATTTTTATATTGATTTAATGTTAATGATAATCTTTGTGATATATTGAGTTAAGTAAAATTAACAATTAAAATCTATGTTGCCTGTTACTTTTTGTTAAATGTGGCCACTAGAAAATTAAAAGTTACTTATGTGACTTGCTTTATATTTTTATTGATTTCTTGTTGCTTCAGTTTGGGGATTGTATTTATCCATTTCTTTAGCTAGAATTAGCATTGTGTCTAGCATATCTGAGGTGTTAAATTATTTGTTTAATGAAGCAATGAACAAAACAGTGATTATTAGGATTGCTATTGGTAAGGACTCTCACTGTATATAACAGAAAAACCTCAGGTAAGGGTGGTTTGAATATTTTAGAAGTTTATTTTTCACAAAAAGTAAGTCCAGAGATAGGCAACTGAGGGCTGTAGTGTGGCTCCACAAATCCACGAGACACATAGGCTCCTTCAGCTTCTGCACCCCATCTTTGCTTTTAAATATGATCATCAAATACAGAATTGCAAATGATGCAAAAATAAACAATAAATATGAATTTACCTCCATTACAATTCATCTGAGCGCAAGAGCTGTGGGATGCTTATTGAGAGGGTCCATATACATCGTTTTTGTAATATTTACATTTAAGAAGAAAATGTTTTAACTTAGGTACCTAAAGAAATGTGTAGGTAGCATGCCTTATAGTCTTCCCTTAAAATAGCAGATGTTTCAAGCAAGCTTTTGCCAAGGGTTGGATCAGAGGCAGGACTGAAATCTCTGAGGAGTGCCTATGTTTTGTGTTGTTGACAAACGGGGAAGCCATATGCTCTAGATAACAGGTGTGCAGGTGGCAAAGCCGACATTCTATTGTGCAATTTTAGTATCCTGACTTATATGTTAGCCCAGATTGGGAAGGGGGGGAGGGCTACCCTATTTGTGCACAACACTTGATAACAGGGTATCTGTGCAAGCCAGATTTTACTCAAAAAAAAAAAAAAAAAAAAAAAAAAAAAAAAAAAAAAAAAAAAAAAAAAAAAAAAAGACCTTGGAATCAATTTTAGCACCTGAACAGGAATTCAGTTGAAAACTTTTGCTCAAAGAGTGGACGAGAATTTTGGATTGGGAAACAGCAGGTGGAACAATTTGGCAGTTTAAACATAAAATAACCTAAGCTTAGTGTGGGTAGAAGAATGAATTTTAGAAGGGTGGACCCTAAAGAGAAAGCTGCAAAATATATTCCAAGATTTTGAGTAGGTCAATCCGAGGCTAAGGGTTTTGTCTCTTTGAACTCTGAGACAAAATATGTCTAATGTTTAATATCTACAGGGATTATAATTTTTGTTTAGTTAATGTGCAGGAGCCTGATAAAACATTTAACTCACACTATACTTTGGATGTGTGGTATAAATTTAACTCTTTTTGTTTGTTTCTTCTTGGTTTTCTCCAAGTCTCAACCTGTGGTATCATCCTATCATAAGACTTCCAGCCTGGTTCAAAGGATGGCAATGGTATCTTCTCTCCACGTAGAAGAGCTCTGTGAACTTGATCCTTCAAGCTTAGCCAATGCCATACCAGGGCAAGAAAATGAATTTGAAAAATCTTGAATTGTTTGGCTCATACTTGGCTCATAATCCCTTTGAACATCAGAAGCTAAATATCACTGTAATATTTCCCTTGGAATTCCATTTATAAGATAGTTTCCTCTTTCTTCAGGTACATGGATTTCTAGAGAGGCTAGATAGAAGTCACTTATTTGTTAAGGCAAGGGAGGAAAATGCACTGAAATTTTAAAACATGTAACCAACCTTTCAGGTAATACTTACCTACTTGATTCCAGCAGTTTATTGTTGGCACAATTTTGAATGTCTAGTAGATTGTAAATCTGAGAGCAGAGATCATGTTTGTTTTTCCCACTGCACACTAACCTCCTCAGATACTACTTTAAGGACTCAGTCACCAAACAGTAAATATTTTTTGAATGAACAAATAAACCATGAAAAATCTGGAATCTATACCCAAATGGAACAGATTAACCCAGAGACGACTCATGTTCATCTATGTCCAAGAAAGTTAGTCTTTTGTAATGTTAAGGAGAAAGCTGATGTAGATCATTGAAGGGATGAATAGTAAACCAATGAGTCTCTAATTTGGGGCAGATGCAGAACATTACAGGTTAGGTGTGGGATGGATTGCACTTTGAAAATATCTTAAGTGAATTACATCTAAGGCAAAAATTAGGACAAATAACTTGGCAAATGTGGAGGCCCTTCATAAAATGCTATAGAACTTAATATATACTCATGATAATTTTGCAAAATGTCATCAGTTGGAGGAAATTGGTCAAAATGTATGAGAAATTTCTATATTGTTTCTTACAACTCCATGCATACCTACAATCTACACCAGTGATGGCAAACCTATGACATGCGAACTCATTTTTTTGGTTGATTTTTCTTTGTTAAATGGCATTTAAATATGTAAAATAAATATCAAAAATGTAAATCTTTGTTTTACTTTGGTTGAAAATATAAAAAAATTTCTATATGTGACAGGGCACCAGAGTTAAGTTAGGGTTTTTCAAAATGCTGACACGCTGAGCTCAAAAGTTTCGCCATCACTGATCGACACTAATAAAAGAGAAACATGCAAGTTAACCATCCCCCCACTACACCCACCAGCCAATCAGGAGTGAGTATGCAAATTAACCCAACTAAGATGGTGGCAGCCAAGGAGCTGGAGTGAGCAGGAAGCTTGGGTTGCCCCCAGCAATGGAGGAAGCCAAGCTTCCTGTCCACCCTGGCCACCTCTCAAGGCTACAAAATTTCAATTATAGAAGATAAATAAATCCCAGATACCTGCTTCCAGCCTGCCCTGGCCTCCACTCAAGGAGGCACTGAAAAAAATGGCCATCAGCCCCTCACCCATGCTGACCACTCCCTCATGGGGTGAGTGTCCCTGCTGGGGGGCTTGGCCAGCCTGCAAACAGCCATTGGATGTAG
>NW_006291009.1:685790-686198 GCF_000327345.1 Myotis davidii
CCCTGAAAACAGTCATCAGCCCCTCACCCAGGCTGGCCAAACACCCCATGGGGACCCCCACCCTGAAGGGAGTGTGGCCAGCCTGAAAATGGTCCTTAGCTCCTCACCCAGGCTGAGGACCCCTACCTGAGCACCCCAGCGGGACCCCTACCCTGATTTGGGACACCCTGCAGGGCAAACCAGCCGGCCCCCACCTGTGCACCAGGCCTCTATCTATGCTAATAAAAGGGCAATATGCTAATTATACTGGGAGACCTTCTAGAAGACCTTCCAGACTTTCTTCTGGACAAAGCCATGGTGGCGGGGCCAAGGTAGAGGTAGTTAGAGACCAAGAGGAGAGGGCAGTTGTGGGTGACCAGGCCAGGATGGGATGGCAGTTGTGGGTGATCAGGCTGGTGGAGGGGGTGT
>NW_006291009.1:686366-689072 GCF_000327345.1 Myotis davidii
GAGGGACAACCCCCTCCTTTCCTCCCCCCCTTCGCCCCCCCCGCCCGCCGTGTGCACAGGGCCACTAGTAATCTCAATAAAATTCCTAGACAATCTTGAAATTGCTCATCAAAACTGTCAAAGTCACCAGAAATTGAGTCCCATCAAATTAAGATGGGACTAAAGCAATTCTGATGATACTTCTGGGAGCTTTCTTAGCTTTAGATAATGGAGCAGATGCTTAAAATGACTATAGTTCCCAGAGTCAAAATTGCGAACCAAATACTAGTATTAAGAGCTTGTGGGAAGTTTAAAGTTGAAAGAAGAATTCATGGGGTCAAGAAGGTCTGATGCTCCTGGCAACCTTTTTGCAGAAGTTACACCAGAGGCAGCTACTCTTCATGTTTCCATTTATTGTTGGACCTGACAGTTAAACTTAATACTTACTCTTGAGGTCTGTATAACATCAATTTGCAAAATGATGTTTTACTTTTTACCCTGCCAGTTTTTCCTTTTCCTTATTAACAGTCTTTATTCAACTAAATATAGGATGGTCTGCCTATCCAAAGAAGGCAGTCAAGATGGGTTTCAGCTTATCCATAATTTTTGGTTAGGTCTTTTGAAGTAGATATCTTGAGAGCATACTTTAAATCTTTTGATAATTTTTGTGATATTATTAGCTTTCTTATTTCATAATCTTACACACCTAGTTTTGTGTATAATCAGATTCATAATTTTTAGTGTTGTTTTGTTACAAGTGTTATTTGAAAACTCCTTCAATTTGATTACAGAACAAAATCAATGTTTTCATTTGTCCAAGTTATCTTTTAAATCTGTCAATATGTATATTAAATTTTTGAAATTTGCAGCAATATTATAGCTATAATTTCAAATGATCCATTTTTACTTAGAATTTTTCTTTTTTGTTTCATGTACTCATTCATTCATCTTTTATTTATTCAGTTAATATTTTTAATTAGTAATAAACACCTGCCACTGAGGTCAGGGTAGGTTTGAGGGGGAACTAATGTCTTTTAACCCAGCTTAAAAGATTTATTTTGAAAATAGAGAAAAACTAAAATGTGAAGATTACTTAATTGACAGTAATATTCAGCCTCAATTAGAAATACAAGCAAAGTTCATAACAAACTTACCCAATATGCCATTAGTGAGTCACCAGAATATTCATTTAGTCCTGTTGATTCATGCAAACATCCCTGGTGATGTGATCAATATGGATAAATATACACTATTCTTATTTTTTGTGGATGGCATTTTAAAGAACCATTGCCAAACCTGACATTCAATTTTCCAACAAATCTTCAGGAGACCAATGTATACTAAAAACTGTTGAAGTGATTTTACACATCCAGGGAATTTGTGTGCCCGTTAGTAGGTAGGACTGATGGATGATAAGAGAGCAGGCTGATCCCATCAGGAAGCTGGGCCAGAGTTAGGAGTTCATTCTTGTTATCTGAATGAAATAAGTCACGTTCACCTAATATTCCACAAGCTGACCTTCTAATGAGAGTGAAAATCAATGTAGCCAGAGCCTTTGCTTCCACTGGAATTCCTCTGCTTTGAAGCTTGAGAAGAATACAAGGAGGAAGTGAAGATTCAGATAAGGAAGAATTTTCTGCAACACAGTGCCTTCTGTTAATGGTTGATATAAAGTCTAAAAGAAACATTATAAAGTCAGAATGTTTGTGTTTGCTCTCCCACTTTGCCTCATTTAGGGGAAAGATGAATTGTAACTTTCAGTGTCAGAAAATAAAAAGCAAATTCTCTGTGAGGACTTGACCTTAAATGGCTCTGTAGTTACTGACCTGTGGTTGGCTACACCTAACTTATCAGGGCCAAGCATAGCAGTAAAGGATTTGGGCCCATTCGTCCATCTGCAGAGGGAAGATCTTGCAAAGGCATCATGCTGATACCAGACATGATATTGTTCTGTGACTGCTGAGAAAGAGATTGGTTGAGGGTTAGGGTTAAGCTTCCTGGGGACAGATGA
This sequence comes from Myotis davidii, assembly GCF_000327345.1. Taxonomy (NCBI): domain Eukaryota; kingdom Metazoa; phylum Chordata; class Mammalia; order Chiroptera; family Vespertilionidae; genus Myotis; species Myotis davidii. The sequence goes on from NW_006291009.1 coordinate 688,357, forward strand.
GTAGAAAAATTTGCCCGAGAGTTGCTACTGATGGAAATGTTATCACACAAAATTCTACCTCATGAGGCAAACATTGGTTAAAGCCTTGGCCCTTTTATTCAGCTTGCTTTCCAACAGGGTGGTTGTCTTTTGCTCGTCCTTAGAAGACATGACTCAATTTCCTTTCTTGGGAGGTGAACTCAGGCATTATTTGGATGTGTAAAGAGTCTCAGTCTTGAAGGACTGCAGAATTCTGGTCAGGCTCTAGTTGTGAAAGGAAGTTATGGGTCTTTTGCCAAGAGGGGTATATCAGCAGACACTATGGGGGCTGACTACATTTCTAGCTAGTTTCTCATGCTTTATATGATCAGGGGAGGAAGTAGAGAAATTAGTGCACAAGAAAATTTAAGTCTAGGTTTTGGGAGAAGGAATTCAATTTACCCAGGTTCTTGTTTTAAAGGCACTTGTTAAAAGGATTCCAATGGAATTGTGAATTGTCTGCTATTCTTTCTCTGAAGCTGGGGACCACAGGTTTGTTCTAAAGCAATGTTACATATACAGAGTGGCCAGATTATTATGACCACCTGACGTTTATAGGCAAATTAGCTATAATTTCACGCTGAAGTTGCTAGAGGGCCAGACCATTATAAATAGAGAAGCAGGTTGTTTACCACTACAGTAGAAGTAATTTTTTTCTGAAGATATGGGTAAACGACACGATTTAACAGCATTTGAAT
>NW_006291009.1:689357-729960 GCF_000327345.1 Myotis davidii
AGACTTCACCTTGCTAAGGTGGCCCCCACAGTCACCATATCTCAATCCAATTGAGCATTTGTGGGACGAAGTTAAAAGAGCCATCATGCAGCTGGTTCCACAACCATCACATCTCACAGAACTGGACAGTGCTGTTCATCAGGCATGGTGTCAGATTCCTCGCATCACCTTTCAACATCTCGTGGAGTCAATGCCAAGAAGAACTGCTGCAGTATTGAAGGCCAAAGGTGGCCCAACAAAGTACTGATGGGGTGGTCATAGTAATCTGGCCACTCGGTGTATGTAGCATTTTGAGTTTCAGTGTACACTTTCTTCAGGTAAGGACAGACAGTCCTAAATTATAAAAGCAATATTTTTCCAAGAGCTCATCTGAACAGCCATTGCAGCTGGGCTCTTGGTCTTCTTATATAATATTTTTGGCTTGTAATTTTTCTTTCCAGGAGCTATGATTTTAGGTGTGGAGGAATTAGCCTTCCCCAGGACACTATCTCTATGATCAGAGAGGCCTTTTTGATCTGTTATAAATGACTTGACTCCTTGGAGCTGCCACAACAACCAAATAAATCCTATATATTCACTAAAACAGCTAAGAACTAACAACAAATGGACTCTACAACTAATGCAAATAAATTTCATTTGATTTAAGACCAAAACCAACCAAATAATTCTGAAAAGAACAGGTTTAAGACATAAACTGAAGTCTTTGGCTGAGGTTACCAGTAGAGATCTCCAAGGCACCCAGCTGATGGATATGATTGAAACTAGAATGTAATAAACCTGCAAGGGAAAGGTAAGTTCAAGTCTGACATGAGGTCAGGGCATGGGCGCTGAATCAGGTAATCTCTCTGCCAGATTAGCTGCATTCAAAATTTTGACAAGCAAACAGGCATTTTTTTTCCTTCTCACTGAGACTGTCATCCCCTTCCCTCTTCTACTTCTTTATTTTAAGTTGCTTTATAGACTCAAGGTTACAAAGTGAGAATTTATTGATCTTGCTTTTAACAAAACATCTTTCATTTTCATTAAGTGATATGCCTAAAATCTGTTATGTCACAGTAATAAATTTGTACTTTGCATCTTTACAATATGTTAAACATGCAGTTAAGAATGAAGTCAACTTCTCAAGCTCCATTAGAGGCTACATAAATTATTTAAGTCAAACTATAAGACAAATTCATATATTTAAAAGAATCCCTGGAAAATTCATATCTAGAATTCCCAAATCTACATTTAAAAAATCCCTAGAAAATTCATGTCTAGAATTCACAAATCTTAATATGAAATATCTTTCTATTTTTCATATTCTTTCTGACTATAAGGGTATCATGTCATCATTGTAAATAATTTAAAATTCTTTAAAAGGAGAAAGTAAAGCTCAATATGAATCCATTTACAATGCACAAAAAATAAAGTACTGAAGATTAATGTAACACAAATAAGTATAAGACATGTGTACTGAAAACTACAAAATATTATTCAAAGAAATTAAAGGAGACTTAACTAAATGAAAAAATAGCCCATGTTCATGAATCATAGCTTAGTATTATAAAGTGGTAATAATCCACTATGATCTACATATTCTCTGTTAGAATCTATATCAGAATCCCAGTTGCCTTTTATCGGGCAGAAACTGATAATCTGATCCTAAACTTCATATAGAAATTCAAGGGACCCAGAATAGCCAAACAATATTGACAAAGAAGAATCAATATAAAAGATTTGTACTTCCCAATTTCAAAATTTACTACAAAGCTACAATAATCAAGACAGTGGAGTACTGATATAAGCCTGAACATAGAGCTCAATGAAATAAAGTTGAGAGTACAGAACTGAACCCTTATATTTATGATCGACTGATTTTCAACATGGTGCCAAGATGATTCAGTGCAGAAAATACAGTCTTTTCAGCAAATGGGACTTGGTCACCTGAATAGCTACATGAAAAAGAATGAAAATGGACATTTTACCCACACAATATACAAAAATTAATTCAAAATGGACCAGAGACCTAAATATAAGAGCTAAAACTATAAATCTCCTTAAAGAAAAAATAGGCATAAATCTTTGTGACATTAGATTAGGCAGTGGATGTCTTAGATAGGACACCCAAATCACAAGCAACAAAAGAAAATATAACTGAATTTAATCAAAATTTAAAACTTCTTTGCTTCAAAGGACAGTATCAAGAAAATGGAAAGATAACTCAAAGAATGAGAGAACATATTTGAAATCATATATCTGATAAGGAACTTATATAGAGACTATATTAAGAATTCCTATAAATCAATGCAAAGAAAGATAAATAACCCAATTGGAAAATAGGTTAAAGATTTAAATTGACATTTATCCTAAGACGATATACAAATGGCTAAATTAGACACATAAAAAGATGCTAGACATTCTTAGTTTCTGGGAAATGTAAATCAAAACCACAAGGAGGTATTATTTCACATCCACTAGACTAAGATAAAAATGACACTAACAGGTGTTGGTGAGGAGGTGGAATAATTGGAATCCTAATGCACTGCTGGTCGGATTATAAAATGATATAGCCACTTTCGAAAACAGGTGGTAGTAGTTCCTTAAACTATTAACCATAAAGTTATTACAGCAATTCTACTCCTGGGTTACCCAAGAAAATTGAAAACATGTTTCCACATAAAACTTGAACACCACTATTCAAAGCAGAATTACTTATAATAGCCAAAAAGTAGAAATAGCAGAAATGTCCATGGACTAGTGAATGGATAAACAAAAATGAGATATATCCAGACAGTGGATTTTACTGTATATGGCAATAAAATGATTGAAGTACTAAAACATGCTACAATATAAGAAGCATCTTGAAAACATTATGCTGAATGAAAGAAGCCAGTCAGAAAAGGCCATGTATCCTATGATTCCATTTATATGTAATTTCCAGAACAGGCAAATCCATGGAGACAGCAAGTAGATTAGTGATTGCCAGAAGCTGAGTGTAGGAGAAATGGAGGAATGACTGCTAATGGGTACAGTTTCTTTTGGGGGTAATGAAAATATTGTAATATTAGATATTGTTAATGATATGCAACCCTGTGAGTATACTAAAACACACTGAATTTTATTCTTTAAAAGGGTGAATTTTCTAGTATGTAAATTCTATCTCAATAAAGTTGTTATTAAAAAATGCTAATGACTAGAGTTTTGAAAGGGAAACGGAAGGAGGTAGAAGAGAGTATAGGGGGCATAAATGGTGATAGAAGGAGGCTTGACTTAGGGTGGTGAACACATAATACAATATGCAAATGATATATTATAGAATTGTACACCTGAAACCATATAATTTTATTAACTAATATCACCCCAATAAACTCAATAAAAAAAAAAGAAAGCATTTGCAAAACCTGTAGGGCAAGCATGTCAAACTCTCAGCCCGCAGGCTGCATGTGGCCACAATGAATATTTTTGCAGCCCAGCCAATATAATGGTATGTAAGAAACATTTTAATAAAAATTTTGTAACTTAATTTTTACAATATGCTGTTATACATAATTAGAGACCCAGTGCACAAAATTTGTACACCAGTGTGGTCTCTAGGCCTGGCTAGTTATTGAAGGGTGAGCATCTTGCATAGAAGGGAAGGTCCCAGATGACCTCTGGGCCCTGGGCAGCACCTGGGTCCCTGGCCCACTGCGCACCCCCCTCTGCCTAAGTCACGGCGCCCAAGTCCCATAGGAAGATGTGGTGAGTGCAGCCAGGGCGCCGTGGGCCAGGGCATAGCGTGGGCCTCTGGGCCGCCCAGTGGTGCCACACAGAAGCCAGGCAGGCAGGCAGCAAGCTCTCTCCTGGCTGGCCTTGCAGACTGGCTCCTGTGTGAACCCACAGGGAGCCCGACCAAATGGCCCCTGCGGTCCCAGCGGCTGTGGCCCAGCTCACCCAGAGGAGGCCATGTGGGTGTGTGGAGGGGTCCTAGTGGGAGACTGGCACCTGAAGAACATAGTATTAGTGTACTGTGTGCTGTAACGGAAAGAGAAATATAAATCACAAGTCCTGCTTTCAATGTAGATGGGGAGGTAATATTACCATGTATTAAAAAATGTGTCACCCGGCTGGTGTGGCTCAGTGGTTGAACATAAACCTATGAATCAGGAGGTTACAGTTCGATTCCTGATCAGGGCCCATGCAGGGGTCAAGACGGCATGCAGGAGGCAGCTGATCAATGATTCTCTCTCATCATTGATGTTTCTATTTCTCTCCCTCTCTGTGCATCTCCCTTCCTCTCTGAAATTAACTTAAAAAAATATATTTTTAAACATGTGTCAATTCTACAATATGGTACATATAATAAGTGCTATAGATGTTTGTTTATTCTTTCATGTATTCATCTTTTAATGAGTATATATTCTAAGAAGCCAGGGAAAGATTAATAAATTTGACTACTAAATTAAAACAACACCCCCCCCCCACCTACTGAGTTCATCATCACTTTTAGATAAAGGTGTCACTTGTATAAAACAATACATAACTCAATCTGAGACCATACTACATATTAATAGAGCTCATTGTTATTAACATCTTGGGGTACACATGTACCTTTTTCATACACAAACACATTTCATACACATTCCACAAAGTTTTGATCAAACATTTGCCTTGTGTTTTTTTCGGGTAACTGCATGGCCCTCCCCCAGGAAGCCCGGATACTCTTCTAAAGCAGAATCTCCCCCAAGGCAGGCAGAGGACCACTGAGGGTACTCAGGAAGATTCTAGCTGAGATGCTGTTGAACATTGTTTATTTCAATAGTTATCTGTTTATAGTAACTTGTACTGAAAAATATAATTATCACATTAAACATGTCTCACAGATATTATTGCTTAGGATGAGGATAAGGTGGGAACAGGTGTTTTAAAAAACTGAGTCCATTTAAAGAAATATATTCAGTATGAAACAGTAGAGCAGGATGTAGACAGGGCAAAAGCCCTGAAGTGGCACTGAAATAACTGTAGTTTTTTTTTTTTGGGGGGGGGGGAACTATTCCAAAATATTATTTTTAATTACATCAGAGTATTTTGCCCCAAACTTACACCATTGCTCAGTCTCCATTGATGAGCCACTTGGTGCTTACAATTAGGACTTGTTTTTGTGGTGAGTCTCTCCCTGTCCTGTTGGTTCCCTCCTGTCCTAACCGTGGCTGGCCAGGGCTGGGTCACTGAGGAAGCGGAAGTAGCCAGCGAAGCCTTTCTAGCAATCCTCGAAAGCAGACTTCCTTGGCAAAGATTTACTTATGTAAGTTCAGAATGTAAATTTACCTGATGGATGCACTAAACTATATTTGAAACCTGCATATTCTCAGAGGAAGGCAGGGAAAAAGAAGGATGGCAAGTAGCCATGAGGGGTTACACCTCCCCTTCTCCTCGCCCTGCCTTCTCTAAGAATCCTATCCCGATGGGTCCTGAAACAGTGACCAGTGAAACTTGGGGCTCTTTCCACACGTGACCTCTCTCTCTCTCTCAGTGCTATCACTCCCTTCGGACCCCTCCCCAAGCAAATGGGCTCAGAACAGGGAACCCTCTGGCAAACCAGCTCTGGGAAGGGCACCATGCCTGATCCTTGTGCAAAAGGCAACACCATGCATTTAGAAATAACCTGCTTTCAGGAAATTCAGGACAATCTTCTTAAAGTTATGCTGGAGCTAGCCGATTTCTCTTTTAGGGTCACTTGTTTGTATTAATAGAAATCCATCTGCATAAAGTGACAGTCTACGTTCCTGCTCCCCCGCCTGCCACCAGATGGAGGGAGACTGGTCAATGTGGGATGCTGTCTTTCACACAGATGCCAGCATATATAAAAAGACAAGTTATTGGTGGAAATTATAATAGATGGAGATTAGGACCATTCTAAAACAGACTTGGAGATCTGCTTTTGACACAGGAAATGTTGTTTATACCATTTCAGGGGGGTTGCCTAAAATATACCAGTTCCACGCTAAAGATAATCACACTACTTACTAACAGATAATGCATTCTTCCGAGTAAATTTTTTAAAAAGGAAACAAGTCTTCCAGTTAATGCTTGTTTATTTATTTGTTTATTTATTTATTTATTTATTTATCCTTTTTAGTCACCTTTCCTTAACTGTGGAGATTTCTTTTTAAAATTAATGAAAGTAATAGAAGTGAGCAGGCCATGGTGCGCCATTCTAGGGATGTGGTGAATGGAGTGCAGCTTTCCCCTTCTCCCCTTCCCACCCAGCCCCAGGCCCTGATAGTTACTGACACCCCTAGGCAGCTGGATTCAACTGGGGCCTGAAGCTGGGTTAGAGGCTGGCAGAGAAACGAAGGAAATCATGCACAGATTTCGTCAGCATGGCCTGGCTGAGCACCTGGGAAACAGGATCAATCCCACAGGCTGAGGACGGACCAAAAAGCAGCGGACTGTGGATGCGTGTGGAACCTTCACACCGCATTTTATGCCACAGCCAGAGCCACCTGCCTGTTCCCTGCAGGATCGTACACTACAAAGAGGCCAATGATTTTCAGGTGCATTTGGGCACCTGTGCACGAGCCAGGATGCAGCCTCCTATGTTTCCCCAGGTAACTGCCTGGCTTCTCCTGAGGTTTCCTGGTCCATTTTTCAGACTCCCCCGCTCTGCAGGATCACAGCCCACTGGTCCGGAGTTCTCATGGACCACCCAGAACCCTGATAGCCCTCTGTTTCCTCTACCCCAAATGTCAGTAGGAGAGCCCAGAATTGGTTAGGCTTACCCTTGGCCATAGAAATCTAATGACCGCAGCCTGGCCAAATGGAGGACTATTTACCTCATATAACTGGAGCTCCGATGGGCAGAAGTCTGGAACTCTGGAGCTGCCTGAGCGTATCAAGGATAACCTGCTCTACCATTCTTATTATTTGATTTTCATCCTTGTGGTCTCAGGATGGCTTTTCTACCCCTCAAACCGCAAATCTACTTATAGGCCAGTTAGAAGATGACAGGTGGGCTAAATGCATAAGTCACCCGGGTCTGTCCTTTTTATTTTATTAAGAAAGGAATAATTTTCAGAAAGTGTCACCCAAAAGACTTCTGCTTTCAACCTGTTGGCCACTACTGAGCAATAGCCGCCTCTATATTAAAAGAGTCCGGGGAAGGGAACAATGTTGACTTGGCACTTTGCAGCCCCAACAAAATTAGGATTCTGTTGTAAGGAAGACAGAGAGAATAGATATTAGGGAGCCAGCCATGCCCACCGCAAACCAAGTTCAAGGAAAAAGTTGGGCAACTTGAAATGATGATGCTCCTAAGGATCCTGATCAGGGGTTTCTTGATGGTGCTGGTGACTGGAACACTCATCCATACAGACACTGCACGTTGGCCTGCTGATGGCAGCCAACCTCATAGTTAAGTGCTGTTACTTCTACCTTCTTTTCTTTTCCAACCATCTCATGTCAGTCTCATAAAAGTGTGCCTCTTGTGACCAGGACTGCATGAGTTATGAAAATACTAGGTCTCAATCATGGTAGAAAGCAATGAGGATTGGAGGAATCAGAGTTTAACTCATAGAAGGTGACATAGAAATACTGGGGGTTAGGAAATATTAGTGACGCATAAGACCCTCCCTTTTTTCTTTTATTTTTAATGTTTATTTATTGATTCTAGAGAGGAGGGAGGAAGAGGGACAGAGAAACACTGATTTGTTGTTCCACTTATTTATGCATTCACTGATTGATTCTTCTATGTTTCCTGACCCAGGATCTAACCTGCAACCTTGGTGCATTGGAATGACCTTCTAACCAATGAGCTACCCAGCCAGGGCCTCCCCTTTTTCTTAATTCTGCATCCCAACCCCAGAGGCAATATTTTGGTTGGCTTGTTTCTGGTATATCCTGCCAGAAATTTTCTAACCTTTTACAAACATATATGATATAATTCTTCTGTGTGACACAAATGGAAGTTTATTAAACATCTGCTCTGTAAAGTGATATTTTTCAATGAACAATATATCTTAAATATTTACTCAGTGGTGAAGGCATGGGGAAGGGGGGGTGGCTAGAAGAGGCTAATGGAGGGGAAAGGGGAACATATGTAATACTTTCAACAATAAAAATTTAAAAAATAAAAAAATAATTTAAAAAAATATTTTCTAGTACCAGAACAGATATCTACCTGATTCTGCTTGGTGTTATATTAGAAGATGTATTCAAAATTCTTAAATGATTTCCCTACTGAAAGGCAATTTAACTTGCTTCCAGTTGTTTACCATTACCCACAATGCTGCAGTGAAGAGCTTTCCACAATGGACTTTAATCACCTGTGTGAGGATGTGTGTTGGACAGTCTCCTACACGTGTAATAAAAATTCACATTTACTGAAAAGAATAAAATTGGGATTGTCCCAGAAAATCGTGGTTGCCTAGGCAGAATAATTAGAACTATTTTCTGCTCACAAATAGCCATCCTGATCTAAGTGAGACTGATTTTCCCATTCACTTGAAGCTTCAATTGAAAACTCAGAGGAAAATTCCCCTCTTATATTTCTCCTTAGAAAACATTTAAATGATATTCTTGCCCCAGAAAAAAAATCACAAGTTAATAAAAAATTATAAGATTTCTGAGAATTATACTTTTGCAAAGTACAGAGCATTACTGGGCATGGAGAGATGAACACTTCAAAAGAAAACAAAACAAAACACTTTGCCTAAAAATAGCCAGAAGATTAGACCAAAAGTGTTATGGGCTTTCCCCCCTGTTTTACTAAACTGAAGGATGTAACTCTATTGGGGGCGGGGGGGGGGCAGATACTATTTTACTAGTAAAAGAAACCAAACCTGTATATATTATGATGCACAATTTCAAATTTACATTACTTTTTAAAAATATATAAACAGAAGATGTTGAAGAAATTCTATGCTCACTGCAGTTTAATCTTTGACCCTGGTCCCCAGTGCATTTACCTCTGTGATGAGGGTACATCCATGTCAGTATTTCACTGGATAAATATTAATTCTTCCTTCCGTTCCTCATTGTGTAAGAACGTGTTCCTGTGTGTGCATAGACATATTTTTAAAAATTGATTAGAGAGAGAGAGATTTATGGTTCCACTTATTTAAAATTGGTTCATTCATTGGTTGGTTCTTGTATGTGCCCTGGCCAGGAATGGAACCTGCAATCTAGAGCGTATTGGGATGATGCTCTAACCAACTGAGCTACCCAGCCAGGGCTTGCATAGTCAGATCTAAAAGAACATTACAAAAAGAGTTGTATTCAAGTGCCAAATGGAGAGTTTGTGGAATTGGTAACGCTCACTATTATAAGAGTAATGCATTGTTCTACACTGACGTTAATAAATATTAAGGTCTGGAATAGTAACATTAAATGTAAGCTTCTTCTTTTTTTTCTTTTTTCTTTTATATATTTTATTGATTTTTTACAGAGAGGAAGGGAGAGAGATAGAGAGTTAGAAACATCGATGAGAGAGAAACATCAATCAGCTGCCTCCTGCACACCTCCCACGGGAGATGTGCCCGCAACCCAGGTACATGCCCTTGACCGGAATCGAACCCGGGACCCTTCAGTCCACAGGCCGACGCTCTATCCACTGAGCCAAACCGGTTTCGGCTAAATGTAAGCTTATAACGTTGTGGATTGTTTGACCCTGACTGATGTTAAGTCCAGAGAGAGAGTAGACTGTAGGACTTTGAAAAAAAAAATGTATAAATGAAGACTTTAAAGGAAATGTTGAACAGAATTTTCTGTCCATATCAAAAGAACTTTCATGATGTCTCCAAGCATTTGTTGAAACCAGAAGTATAGCATTTCATAGGGTGTTTCTTACAGTTTCAAATTTCTCTGTCATGCTCCAGAAACTCTTCATCCGTCCCCAGCTTTTTGTTTGTATTTGCATCAGAAATTTGTTTTATTTGGTGGCCAGGGGTGTTCATTTCATTTCTGTTTTCGAAGGCACTGGCGCCTTCAGCAGCCTTTCACACGTAGGGGCACAGAGGCACCAAAGGCAATGAAGGGTTGTGCAATCCTCAGCTCAGTTTCTGAGGGAATTGAGACCAGATGCAGGTTTTCTGTCCAACTCTGCTGTCCCCCTTATGTCAAAACTGACTCCCTCTGAACTTGCGGCACTTTAGGTGACGGGGTTGTAAACTGTGAGCAGAATGACTCGCTGGTGAGGAGGGAGTGGCCGTTGTATTTAGCCTTAGACCCTCAGGAAGGACAAGCCAATTTTGTATGTTTCAATTCTGCACTTTCTAATTAGTTCCTTTTTATAGCTTCAGTTTCTCTGCTGAGAACTTCTTTTTCCCATTCATTACCTTTATCTCGTAGATCATAGTTTTAATAGCTACTTAAAAATCTCTGCCTGAGAATGTCAACAACTGGGTTTTCTCAGGGTTGGCCTCTGTTGCTTGTCTCTTCCTTTGATAATCGGTCACCTTTTCCTGGTTCTATGTATGTTTGAGCAATTTTGGATTGTATTCTAGCCATCACCAATATCAGGCTAGGCAGATTCTTCTTATACTTCCCTGGAAAGTGATGTCTAGGCAGATTCTTGTTATACTTCCCTGGAAAGTGATTTTTTTCGTTTTTGTCTTTTTATTTGTTTGATTCATCAGGCAATCAACCTAGTTAGGTTCAGATGGGAAGTTCTGCTTTGCTTTCTGTGGGTGGCAGTTCTAATCTCAGTTCAGTTTACAAGGCCTTCAGTATGCTGCTGTGAGTACGCCCCATGCATATGCCACCCAAGGATTAAAGCTGACCTGTGGTTTAAATATCAGTTCAGCTCTCAAAGCTTTTGCTGTGTCGGTTGGGTCTGAACCATATGTACATTTGTGTGGGTCCAGAAACAAAATTATTGCTCCCCTTTGGTAGCTCTCTTGCCTCCACACTCTTGGGTCCAGAAAGACCCCTTTTCCCAGCTCTCAGTCCACAAACTGAGAAATATCATCTCAGTTTTACAGCTTACAATTTTGCCCCCTTCCCTGCTCTGTGCTTGGGGCCGCCCTCAGGGCAAAGCTGAATGAAGAGGAGAAAAAAAGCCTGGGAAATTCATTCCTTTACAGGTCACTTCTTTCTACTCTGCTCTCCAATCTGCCTGCTTTGGCTTAAGCTTCAGAGTCCTCGGGTAGTTACTTTTTGTATTTTGTCCAGAGTTTTCAGTTGCAGTTAGGAAGAGGGAGGCCGAGGTGGGCTTGCCCTGCCATGCTGGAAATGGAATCTATTCGCCTGGGAAAGTACAGTTCCAAGGAGCTTGGAGAGAAAAAAAGGTAAACAGGATGGAGCATTGATAGGGAGGCAGGGTGAAGAGAGGAATGCTTTTTAAAGGAGAGTTTGGTTTGAAGGCCAAGAGCAAAACACGACGGAAAGGTAAAGTAATGAGGATGACCTGCCTTAAAGATGAAACAATGTGAAAGGACTCTGAAAACTGGGTGCACGCAGGCACGTTGGGGGAGGGGATTTGAAACTTGGAGAAGTGTCCTGTAAAGGCATGAATTTCTCAAGTTTCTTTTTCCCCCCTTTTTCACAGAAGAGAACTCTGAACCACGTCAAGCACAGAGCTGGGGAGGGGGGTCTAAGGTGCAGGCTGCAAACACAAATACTAACTCATTCTTCTGAACTGAGGAGCTGGGTAGAGAGGTCCTTGTGGGTCAGAGGGTGTGGAGCGGAGGGAGCAATAAAGGGGACCCAGAACTCTGCTTGGGAACCCACACAGTGCATGCACGGGTCAGACTGCCGAGTCAAGGGGGAGACAGAGTTAGGACCTTCATGGTGGGTGTGGGAGGGGAGGGAGGATATTTCTTTCTGAGTTGGAAGAAGGGAGGTGAGGATGGTTGATAATTCCCAGGACTTCTGGGGTGAAGAGAAATGGAGTTGACTTGGCTGATAGGTTACATCCTGCAGAGATCACTTGCCAAGACAGGGAACTGGGAGGAAGGAGCCCTTTGCAAATCAAAACCTCGTGAAGCTGAAGGCACTTGAATCCCATTGCTGTGCTAGCACCATTTCATCTCTGAGGCAGCTCATCTTTATTACACCCTCACACAACCACAGCTCCCGGGGGAGCTGAATGTCGGGGCGGACCTTGTCAGGAAAAGAACTAGGGCGAACCCTGGGTAACATGTGCATCGCATATTCTCCTCATTTCTAGCGTTGAGAATGGCTTTGGAAAAAAAAAATCATACCATTATAATATGTGGACCACAGAAGAAAGAAGAAAAGTTAGCAATGTTCTGGGAATGGTGCCCAGCTCTTTTATGATTCTGAGTAGTAAAGTTACAACATGCCACATGCACACTTGTTTGGCAGAGTGTGTGCTGAAGCAATGTTCACTCGAGGCCTCTCACTCATCTATTTCATTGTTTGCCAGCATGATCATTATTAATGAAGAGCGACTGAGCCTCATGGCAGGTTGGAGTTAGTTCTGATGTAATTGTCCATTATGTCTCTTGTAATCGCTTTCATGCAGTTCAGATTCCTCCCTTGTATTTCCTGAAACCCGACTCCCAGGCCTCTGATTCTTGGTGAACCAAAATGCCAAGTCACTTTTGATCAGGTTTCCTCTGTCTTTGTCTTCTGAGTACTGGACCGTGTGGCTCTCCCACTCGCAGAGAAAAGTCATTTAGAGATTTAACGTTGATTCAATTTCTATGAACCATGGTACAGTATCAACATTTTCCTTCAGGCAAAGGTACAAATGACACATTTTTTCCATGGGTGGTTTGCGCGTGTGCGTGAGTTCTAAGACTGTTTTTATTAAAACAAAGCCAGATCTACTTCCTGTGAGAATCGATGTTTTGTTGTTCAAGGATGGGGTGTTATGCTCCTATGTTAGTCCCCGGCTGGGGTAGGCATCGGAAGGTGGGTGCTGAGGAAAGATTCTCCGAGAGTGTCAGTTTAAAGTGGTCTCAGACGGAGCTGAGGACAGAGGAAGGAGAAGACCGCTTTAGAGGATGAAAAATGACATGGAAATGGACTATCAACCACCCACTGCCAAGTTGATTAGTTCAAAATTAATAATATGCGGAGTGATGATCTCCTCTTGACTTTGGTGGGGATTTAATATATGTTTCAATTACCCAGGTAATCTTGATGTTTTAAAGGGACTTCCAATGTCAAACTAAATAGGACACTATTCTCATTAATGAGTTTTTTGTCTCATAAGTCAGAATCCCATGGATGGGTTTATGAGCTCTAGGAAAAAACTAAGCAGTTGACTCCAAGATATTGAAGACTAAAAAAGTATTTTTTTTAACCATCTAGTCCAGCTTTATTTCATAACCAGAAATTGAAACATAAGAGAGGTTAAGCAGCTTGCTGAAGGTCACACAGCTGGTTACTGACGTAGCCAAAATTCAGACACATGTATATTTACTCCCTAAGTTCTTTCCATTGTACCATGAAGATTTATGCTTGTTTTGCTGCTTTTGCTGTCTCTTTCGATTGGGGAGTTGAAGGTAGTGGGGTGTGAGAGGAAGGGAAGAGTTTACAGAGAGAACGTCCCCAAAGGAATCCATTTCTCAGAAAGGGATGGCTTAAATATGGGTGATACTACTGTGTTATAAGATCTTCACTCGCTTAAGGAAAAGCCTGTGATAAAGGATAAACACTCACTCCTAACAGGACTCCAGGGGTTTAGAGACTCACAAGACCTTCCGATATTTAGCAATGATGCCAGACCTGTGGCTCTCTTGAGCTCAAAGCAGAGACTGTTTTTGGTGTTTCTTGCCTGTGCAATCTCTCCCCAAAGAGCCAACACACAAAGGGCATGGTCTGATTACAATGGACATGTTGCAAATATGGTAAAGAATCTGTAGGTGCCTTTAGATTTCTGAGAATTTTCCCTTGAAAACAAATTCTAAAGGAATGCTTTATGAAAAATACTGGCAACTTCCAGGCAACTTGGAAAATGCAGGTTTTATGTATGTTTTCACTGACCACCCTCTCTCCTACATACCATATGCATTTGCTCTTATCAACATGGGTCTACCCCACGAGGACAAAACCAGGTAAAAACTGTTTCTCAGATGTTAATTAGGAAATAGCATTCCCCAGTTTCTAAAGGAATGCTTTATGAAAAATACTGGCGACTTCCAGGCAACTTGGAAAATGCAGGTTTTATTTATGTTTTCACTGACCACCCTCTCTCCTACATACCATATGCATTTGCTCTTATCAACATGGGTCTACCCCACGAGGACAAAACCAGGTAAAAACTGTTTCTCAGATGTTAATTAGGAAATAGCATTCCCCAGGGCTGTGAAATCAGAATGAACAATCAGACATTTTCCAAGTCAGGGCTAGGAGAGACAGACCCTAGAAATGTAGTCGTAGGGCCCAGCAGCATGGAATTGAACTAGTCTGTCCCAAATACAGCTACCAGCCAGGCTGCTGAGGTGAGGCAAGTATCCTGATTCAGGCTGCAGGCAGTGCTTTGGAGGGTGCTCGGAGCACTGTGCCTCATCTCTACCAGACATGGGCTACCTGGGCGGTGGCTCCGGAAAAGAAGGTAGTCGGCAAGACCAAGCAACACCCAAGACTCACTCATTACTTAAGTTACCCGCCTAGAACACCTCTTACCTCAGGTGGCAGTACCCTTCGTTCCATCCAGGATACCCCAGTGGCTGCTCTTAAACTTCTTTTTTAACCAACATACACATCAACCTGTGAAAAGAACAAAAGTTTTAAAATCAGGAGTCCCAAGGCCCACTCCCAGTGGGAGCAAACGTCACTGGCTATAGGGCCTCTTTATGTCTAAGGCTTCAAAATGATCTCTGCGGTCATTTCCCAGTTTAAAATTCTGCATTTCTTACCCTGTTAAGGCTGCATGCTGCAGTCATTATAACTTCTCCCACCTGGACCTGAACACCTCTTTGCGGCACTGCGTGCTCTGTCTTGTTACTAAAGGTGTGGTCCATGGACCTCAGTCAGGGGAAGGCTGTAAGAAACGCAACTCTCACCCTGCCCCAGACTCACTGAACAGGACTCTGCATTTTAGCAAGATCCCCAGGTGATTGGTTTTAGAATCTTTGTTCTAATGGACTCGCAGAAAACCAGCTGTGAGATCCATCAATTCTGTGCAGGTAAACACAAACTAAAAACTCTGTTTGTTGTTTGTCATATATTTACATACCACAAACAGACAAACTGTGTGCGTATGTGTATATACTTTACATTTATGTATGTATATGTAAATGCATTCTCTCAGCAAGCAGCTAAATAAGTAATCCATTTCGAGGATCATCCAAAAACTGGTGTGGAGCACACCTGATTTGCAGCGCTGTTCCAGGAACTGCTTACGTAGTAACGAGCAAAACACCCACGCTTTCTGCCCTCCTGGAATTTACAGTCCAATGAGAAGTTCTCACAATAACTAGAAAATAGAGAGCATATCTCTTACACCTCTGTGTCTTCCAACGTGTCTAGAGGAACTAGAACAATATGGTAAATGTTCAATAAACTTTACTAAAATTCAAACGATAATACCAGAATGCCAGGAAATTACCTGAATAATATTTTGCAATTGTTCAAGCTGTTTGGACAAAACCCCACCAGGAAGCTGAGAAGAACGTGGTTTACCTTTTAATTTATTCTGTTTCTTCTCATATTATCAAACTTGGAACAGTTTGTCAGGCTTTGTTTGTAACATATAACTTTCCAAATGCAATATAACCATATTTCTCATTACACACAAGTAATATTTGGTTAAATATTGCCTAAGCTGTATCTACATGACAGAGGAAAAAAGATTTCAGCAGAAAATAAAGCAATACGTTTGGTTGGAACTTGTTCTACTTTTGTTTTTTTCCATATTGGTTTCTACCTTTGTTTCAAAATTATTGTGTCTGCGGGGAGATTTCCAGATTACTACTTTTGGGTTGAGTGACAGTGAGTCAGGACTCCACCCTATCGTATCTTTAATACTTTCTTTGCAAATGAAACAATTAGAAAGATGGAAAGATATTCCAGCTCCATCAGAATGATTTGAAAACACCAGCCTGGGTGGGGGGCGGGGGCGGGAATTGCTGGAAAATAAAATCATAGGGAAAATCACAGAGCTGAAAAAAGCCTTGGATAAGTCTCCTCCTATGGGAGGGAGGGTGGGGTGCCTGTTGGCAGTCCCGCCCACCCAGTGTGCCCATGAAGGAAAGGAGACTCCGCAGGGAGAAATGACTTGCCTGACGCCAGTCATATTTTAGGGAAACAAGTGGAAATGCTTTTAGAGGAAAGTCTTGGGTTTTGTATAAAGTGTCTGTAGTGGGCCCAGACTGAAGGGTCCCAGGTTCCATTCCAGTCAAGGGTGCATACCTAGATTGCAGGCTCAATCCCCAGCCCCCTTGGTGATGCATTGGGAGGCAACCAATCAATGTGAACTCATCGATGTCTCTCTCTCTCTCTCTCTCTCTCTCTCTCTCTCTCTCTCTCTCTCTCCCCCTCCTTTCCATTCTCTCTAAACATCTATTTTAAAAAATATCCTAGGGTAAGGATTAACAACAACAAAAAAAGTTTCTGTAGTGAAAGCACTATGTGGATTACCATCTTCATAACCCAGGTATATACAATGACCTGTGTTATTTGCTTGCAATATTCCAAACTCCTTTCTTCTTCCATTCCTCATTTTTTAAAAATATATTTTATTGATTTTTTACAGAGAGGAAGGGAGAGGGATAGAGAGTTAGAAACATCGATGAGAGAGAAACATCAATCAGCTGCCTCCTGCACTCTGTCCACTGGGGATGTGCCCACAACCAAGGTACATGTCCTTGACCGGAATCGAACCTGGGACCCTTCAGTCTGCAGGCCGATGCTCTATCCACTGAGCCAAACCGGTTAGGGCTCATTCCTCATTTTAACATTACTCTGTTGCCTTTTTTTCCAACTTCCTCTTGTTGATTGTTTAGGGCAGGGTTCCTCAAACTTTTTAAACAGGGGGCCAGACTATAGTTTTTAAAAAAAAAAACTATGAACAAATTCCTATGCACACTGCACATATCTTATTTTGAAGTAAAAAAACAAAACAGGAACAAATACAATATTTGTATTTGCATGTGGCCTGTGGGCCGTAGTTTGAGGACCCCTGGTTTAGGGTATACACATTCTGTCAGTTATGGAGGGATATGTGAAGTCTCCAACTATGACTGTGGATGTGTCTAGTTTTCCTTCCAACTTTGCCTGTTGTTGCTTCATGTATTTTGAAATCTGCTGTAAGGTACACACACATTTAAGATTGTTAATGTCTTCTTCATGAATGGTCCTTCAGTCATGAAGATGTAATGATGTATGTAATGTCCTCTTTTATCGCTAACAATTTTCTTTTCTCTGAAGTCTACTTGCTTGATTATTAATGTAGCTACTCCACTTTCTTTTGATTAGGGCTTTCATGATTTATCTTTTTCCATCCTCTTACTTTTAACCTACCCTTTTTGTTATATTACACGTGAGTTTTTATAGACAGCATATAGCTGGGTCATTGGGTTTTTTTTTTAATCTAAAAATCTCTGTCTTTTAATTGGTCTACTTAGACTATGTACAGTTGATAGCCTTTGCTGTGTTTGAATGTAGGTCCAGATTTCATTATTTGCTTCTGTTTTATTCTTCTGCTTCCCTATCCCTGTCTTTTAAAAATGTTTTTTAGTATTCCATTTTAATTTTTCTATTGTGTATTTATACCTCATTATATAGCTTTTTCTTAGTGGTTTCTCTAGGAATTACAATAAACACAGTTAACATTTTACAGTATACTTGGGGCCAGTATTTTACCACTTCAAGTGGAATATAGAAACCTTACCTTACCACATATAGATTCCTTTGCCTTCTCCCATTAATGTTATAGTTGTCTTATGTGATATATCTGTATATTTTGAAAACCCAATCAGACACTTATAACTTTTACTTTCAATTATCCTACATATTTTAAAGAAGTACAGAAGAGTAGTCTGCTATGTTTACCTGTATATCTAGCATTTCTGTGGCTCCTCCTTCATTCTTAGTATTATGAAATTCTATCTGATATCATTTCTCTTCTGTCTGAACCTCCTTTCAGAAGTTTGCTTTTGGATAGGTCTGCTGGTTCTCTTAGTTCTCCTTCTTCAGGAAATACCTTTGGTGTTCCTTCATTACTCAAGATTATTTTTGTTAAGTGTGAAATTCTGGATCGATAGTCCTTTTCTTTTGGCACTTAAATATCATGCCACTTCCTCTGGCCTCCATGCTTTTTTATGAGAAATTCACAGCCATTTAAAAAATATCATGCCACTTCCCCTGCCTTCATGGTTTCTTATGAGAGGACCCATGGTCGATTGAAACATTGTCCCCTATAACAATATATCATTTTTTGCTTTGGCTGCTTTTAATATTTTGTCTTTAGTTTTCAGCAGTCTTGGCCTAGTTTCTCTGTGAGTTTCTCCCCACAAATGTTTTTAGTTCCTTTAGCTTCTTAAATCTGTAGGTTTATGCCTTTCATAAAATATAGATTTTCAACAATTGTCTCTCAAATATTTTTTCTGTATTCCATTTTCTCCTCTTCTTCTGAAACTCCAGTAACATAAATATTAGATATTTTGAAATTGTAAATAAGTCCCTAAGACTCTATTTATGATTTTTCCAATATTTTTTTCATTTAGTTGTTCAGATTAGATCATTTCTATTTACATATCTTCAAATTACTGACTCTTTCTCATTTTCATTCTGTTACTAAGCTCATCTAATGAGTTTGTATCTTGGTAATTCTATTTCTAGGTCTAAAAATTATATTTGGTTCTTCTTTACAGTTTCTGTTTCTTTGATGAGAAATCCATCCATCATCTTATCATTCCAGCCACTTCAAGAGGATTTACTCTTACATTTTGAACCATATTTGTAATAGCTGCTTTAAAGTCTTTGTCAAATAATTCTAACATCTGTATCATCTCACTATTAACATTTGCTGATTGCTTTTTTCCTATGCAAGTTAAGATCTTACTGGTTCTTCAAAACATACTGAGTAATTTTTGGTTTTATCTTGGACACTTTGAATTGTGTTATGAGACTCTGGGTCTTATTTAAATCTATGGAGAATTTTGAAGTATGTGTTTCACCTTCCAAATGACTTGGCTAGGTTCAGACCAAGTTCTAAACAGCCTTCTGTATTTCCATGTCTATTCCATGTTCAAGCTTTCTGTTGCTGTTTAGATCAGTCCCACAATTTGCACCAACTAGTGGTCATTCTGGGACTTGGCTATATAGACCCCAGTGTTCAGCTCTCAAAGCCTATTGGATGCTGGTGGGATCACTTCTATACTTGTACAGTTCATGGGACTAGAAGTCCATAAGCACTTTCTTAACCTCTTTTCTTTATGCTACCTCTATGATAGGAGCCAGAAAACTGGGGCTTTATTTATTCACTCTGACATATGTTTCCTACAATGTGCCCAAGTCCAGGGCCAAAAAGTAGGAGGACACAGAGAGAAAAATTAGTAGCAGGGTTCCCTCACCCTCTTAATACCCCAGTTCTTCTCATCTGAAAGAAAGAGCCCTTCTCTCGGAGTTTTAGTTGCCTTTTGGCCATGGGGACCTGGGAACAAGAGAACAGAAAAAAAAATGATAAAAACAGGGATTTCCACCACTCTTTCTGTATATTAGAAACCCCTTTTATTCCTCCCTGTTCTAGAACAATGGAGCTTCTCTGAAGATCTTCTGTCTGTGCCAATGGTCACCTCTGGGTTTTAAAAGTGCCTTGAGTCTATTTAAAAATACAAAATAAGATAGATACCTAGGTCTCCACCCCAAAGATTCTGATTTCATTTATATGGGGTGGGATGTGGACAGAAGGTTGTTTTGTTTGTTTTTATGATAGTCTTTGTGACTTGAATATACGCCAAGTTGAGAACCTCTGTCATAAATAAAGATTCCTAAGGGCAGATTTTATTTTAAAAGTCATAGCTATATTTCACTACTACCTCTGCCAGGCACCCTGTTGGATATGTTAAGGGTTATTTAACTTTATAGAATACTACTAAGAGTTCATATTCTGAAATGGGTTGTACCTGGTCTTGAATTTCTACTAGGACACACATTACTTGTGTGATTTTCAACATTTGATTAACTTCTAAACCTCAGTTTTGCACCTGGGAAATGGGGATAATAATAAAACCTGCTTTGTTGGAAGGATTAAATGAGATAATGAATGTAAAGCACCCAGCATAGTGCCTGGAACATAACAAATATTCAATACATATTCGCTGTTAGTACCACTCACATTTTATAGGTGAGAAATTTCAAAATCAAACAGATTAAGAGACTCACCCAAAGTTTCTTTCTAATGTTTTCAAAGTTACATCAACCAGATGTGAAAATATGTGTTGGGGCTCTCTGTAATGATTGAGATGGTTCAGATATAGGTTTGCTTTTTTGAAAAAGAAGTTTGTCCAATTCACCTAAAATGTTCATGGGTGACAATTAAGAAGAAGTAGCTTTTTCCGGGAAGCCCAAGCTATAAAAACATGTGGGCAGTATCACAAGTGGAGAGCAATGTTTTTCTAAAATCTTCAGTGACTTCTTCCTTCCACAAATGCGAATGCCTATGCTTGCATGGTATAGAGGACAAGGAAATCCCAGATCTTTAATTTCTTCTTTTGCCACTTCGAGCCCAGGCACAATGATTTATTTATTTTTTTTAATAAAAATATACTTTGTATTTTTAAATATATATTTTATTGTTGCTACTATTACAGATATCTTCCTTTTCCTCCCCTTCCCTCCCCCCTCCTCCCAGCACCTACCCATTGGCTCCAGGTCTTCACTACTCTATTGCACAATGATTTTTGTAAGTTCTTAGGATGCATACAAATTTAGAGTTGCGTTCAGAAGCATCAGATAAATGATTGCTAGACATATACTCCATGTGTTTGCATAATATACAGTGCCATACAATATTTGTAATTTATGTGTAGAATTTTATTATCTAGTGAATTTTAAATTAACACAGAGCAACTCCCAGGTTTTCTAAATTAAAGATGTCAAGTGATATTTTAACTTATTTGCTTCTCAAAATGTATATTGAATTTTAATTTTTCTTTCTAGTTCTTCCTTTTTTAAAAACAGAAAAATGCATTTTTCTTCTAGGCAGACAAGGTCCTGGCACTCTCCTAGGAGACGTTCTATTGTTATAACATGATTCCCTGCTTGAGAATTGGGAGTGGTGGCTCACTCTTACATTTTATCTGCCAGTTTATTAATATAGAAACAGCTCTTTGGAGATCATTATTCCATCACATAACGTTATTCACTTCAGCAGCACAGCATATAGAATAAATTTAATGTACCTTTTAAAACCACAGTGTTGAAATATTCACAAGCTGTAAATGTTTCCTTGGTCCGTATGTGCAGGTGGAGAGAGGCTGAGTGGTGGCAATAAACTTGGAGGCCAGTGAAGAGCTGCTCAGTGTAGACGGGAAATGACTCTGTTGATTCTCTGATAATAAAGGTCAATATTTTCCCAAACCCAAATTTGACTTTCAAAACAAATCTAACTTCATGGAACAATGCCAAGTTCTTTACTTCATGATTTCTATTTCTCAACCTTCTAATAGCATCGCTTGCTTCCTTGTCAGCTCTCCCTGGTAACTCAATCCTGAGGCTTCAGCTCTGACAGGCAAGGGTCTCACATTACCAGCTGCATTTTTCTAAAGTCATAGGACATGGGAACAAGGAGCTGTTGGCAGCATCACCTAGTAAATCTCCCTTTCTTGTGCAGAAATTAGCATATGCACAGAGGACAATACCTAGAATGAGGGATCATAGAAATGATCCATGACACAGTTACAGTGAGCCAAACGTCTTCTTGGAAAAGGTTGAGTGTCTGTCTATGAAGCAAGATGGGGAATCCTTGGCTCTTAAGTGTGCTTATTATGTGAACACAAGGGCAGATGGTTTTAAGACACAGGCTTATATGAGTACTAGATTGTTTTAGAAAAACATACAAATGGACAAGTTGGGCTTTTGATTTTCATTTTCTACCAGTATAACATGGTGCTCCAGGAGTAATTGTGTGTGAAGAAATGACAGTTTTTCATAACTGATCACAACCATATTCCTGTGGATGCCCCACTCTGTGGCATGTTCCTGCCATTTCTTTCTATTATTATTACTAAATGTTTTTATTGATTTCAGAGAGAAGAAGGGAGTGGGGGGGGGGAGAGAGAAACATCAATGATGAGAGAGAATCATTGATCAGCTGCCTCCTTCATGCCCCCTACTGGGGATCAAGCCTACAATCCGGACAAGTGCCCTGACTGGGAATTGAACCGTGATTTCCTGGTTCATAGGTCGATGCTCAACCACTGAGCCACACCAGCTGGGCTGTTCCTGCCATTTCTTCTCTTTTCAGCAGACAATATAAAGGAGGTGAAAAAAAATGGGATTTGACTAGACCGCATCTTGGGCTTGGTATTTACCAGTTATCAATGGACTATACCTCTTCTCTGAGCCTCAGTTTCCTCATCTATAAAAGAGAAGCAAGCACAATAATGACCCACTAAGTTACTATGATGATGAAGGGAGATTGCAGATAAATATAACTTTGACAACCATGAAGCTTTAAAGAAATGCTGATAATAGCAATGGTAATAATACACATATATAATGGTAAACATTTATTGAACGCATGTAATGCACCAGGGACTGCACTGAACACTTTCTGTGAGTCTTCTCACTTAATCCTCACAGCAGCCAAAGAAACAGTACTTGGCACAATAAAGGACTTGATAAATGTTGTTTTAAATTTTTTAAAAAATCCTCACTTGAAGATATGATTTTTATTGATTGGAGAGAGAGAGAGAGAGAGAGAGGGAAGAGGACAGAGAGAGAGAAACATCGATCAGTTGCCTCCCATACTTGCCCTGATGGGGGATTGAACCCACAACCTGGGTGTGTGCCCTGACTGGGAACCCAACCCTCTCCTTTGGTGTACTGGACAATGCTCCAACCAACCGAGCCACCCAGCCAGGGCAATAAGTATTGTTTAAAGGATTTTCAGAGTAGAAAACAGGTTAACTGGGTTTAACGATTTGTTCTTATTTCCTTTAAAAATCAGTGTCCAAACTCATGCATAAATTTTGCAAATAAAGACTTCAGGCTCCCTGAGGGAAGAACACATTCTGCTAACCAGGATGCCTGGTATGAATGTAGAACAGTAGTTCTCAGCAAGGGGCAATGGTGCTCCTGAAGGGACATTTGGCAATGTCCAGACATTTTTACTTGTCACAAATGGGAGGAGCCATGGCAGCTAGTGCGTACAGGCCAGGGATGCTGTTAAACATCCTGCAGGACATTGCCCTGCAACAAAGAATTATCTGGCCCAAAATATCAATAATGCTGAGGCTGAGTAATCCTGATTTAGGTAAATGAATAAAATAAATGAAGAAATGAATGCACGTGCTGAACTATCTCCTAGGACATAATGTTTCATGCGAACTCTATCTAGCTATCAGGAATTGAAAGCTTTTCATCTTTTTTCTGATTCTGGCCTTTAACATCATTCCTTCATATTTCTCATTTTTCCTTTGTGGTTGAAGAGCCTTTTTCCAGCAGAGGTGACTGTGCTCCAGTGATACAACAACTAAACTGAAAACCAGAGAGAAACCTAGGCAATCTTTGCTCCAGAGAAGAACGTCTCTGCCTGCTACCTTCACAAAAGGAATTTTGCTAAAACAACCTCTTTGAACTGATCAGTCAGCCAAAATGAGAAGAAGAGCCAACCTCCACAAGGTTAAAACATGATTTTCTCCTGATACTTTTTAACTTTCCATCTTTAGTTCTCCTTTTACTCCCATTCTGTCCTGCCTTTAACTTGTTTTATTTTACCAAACTATTCATATATTTGTGAGTGATCCTTAATAATTTCTGCAGAAAGCAGGGAATAAACAAATAAATTAAATAGCAAAGAGAGGTAGTCTGATGCAGCATTTCTCAGACATTTTCATTTTCCTCACCAATGTTTTTTAGGCAGGGTTATGCAATTGTTTTTCCCATTAAGAATCACTAACCTAGTGTATAAAACTAAAAATATGTTAGAAACAATCAACCTATTTGTGTAGAAGGGAGTGGTAGGAAGGGATGGGGAGGAAGACCAGGGTGGTATATAATAGAAGATATTTGATTTACTTTATTTTTTATTTTTATTGAATTTATCTATAATAATAAAAGTCTAATATGCTAATTAGACTGGACATCCTTCCAGACGACCTTCCGGATGACCTTCCAGACAAAGCCAAGGCTGTGAGGGAAGCCCAGGTCCCGGGTGCTACAGGGAAGCCAGTGCAGCCAGTGGAAGGAAGGCCCACTCTTGCACAAATTTCGTGCATCAGGCCTCTAGTTGGTTAATAAAATGATATAGGTTTCAAGTGTACAATTCTATAATACGTCATCCATACATTGTATTGTGAGTTCACCACCCAAAGTTAAGTCTCCTCTCATCACCATTTATCCCCCCTTTATCCTCTTCTACCTCCCCCATCCCCCTTTCCCTCTGGTAATCACCATACTGTTTCTATGAGGTTTGGGGTGTTTTCTTTTCTTAATCTCTTCACATTTTTCATCCAACCCCCTAAACACCCTCCTATCTGACAGTCTGTTCTTTGTATCTTTGAGTCTGTTTCTATTTTGTTAGTTTATTTTGTTCATTTGGTTCCACACATAAGTGAAATCATATGGTATTTGTCTTTCTCTGACTGGTGTATTTCATTTAGCATAATTCTCTCCAGGTCCATCCATGGGCTCACAAAAGGTAAGATTTCCTTTTTATGGACAACCAGTATTCCATTGTGTAAATGTACCACAGCTTTTTTATTCACTCATCTACTGATGGGCACTTGGGCTGCTTCCATAGTTTGGCAATTGTAAATAATGCTGCAATGAAGATACGGTGCATATATTCTTTCAAATCAGTGATTTGGGTTTACTTTAAATTTTTGAGGAAAAGAATACAACTTTAGTTAATAAATACAAAAAAATATTAACAGGCTTCAAGTAGATGTTATCCAAGGAAATAAGATTTTCCCAAGAAAAGGAGACTGAAAGAGGAAGAAGAAGGGAAACACAAAGAGAGAGTGTTTGTGCATGAAAAGAAGAGAAGGCCAGAGGACAGATGAAGATCAAACTCACCACCCAGTACCATACTTTCTTCCTGCAGGCTTTATTCCTTAACTAGGGGCCCAGTGCACGAATTCATGCACCTTGAAAGGAACTGTGGGCCACGAGGCTGCAGTGGGCACAGGGGCGGGTTTCGGCACATCCTCTGCGCCCCGCCTGGCCCCTCCCACCGTGGCCCACAGTCCCCTCTCTACCAGCAGCTCCACTCCTGCCGCCACCACTCCCACACGCTGATGGTGCACCCACTGACAGTGCAGGAGTGATTGGGGTTGGTGCCATCAACAGGTGTGAACGAAGCCAGCGCCATCAGTGGGTGTGAGTGGCGGCTGCTGCCCCAATTGCCCCTCAGGAGCAGGGGGGAGATGCAGAAGCCCTCAGGGAAGTGATCAGGACCAGTTCTGAGTGCTGGCAGTGGGTATGAGCAAGCGGCAACTCTGGTGCCGGCTACAGGTGCAAGTGGTGCCAGCTCTGGCAGTGGGTGCGAGCAGTAACTCTGGTGCTGGCAGCAGGTGCGAGAGATAGCTGCTGGCACCATAATGCTTCCGAGAAGCAGGGGGAGGTGGAGAAGCCCTGAGGGGAGATTGGGGCCAGTGCCAAGCACCAGCAGTGGGTGCGGGCAGTGGCTCCAGCGCCGGCAGCAGGTGCGAGTGCCAGGTGGGACTGTGGCATGCAGGAGCAAAGAATTTTCAGTAACCACCAGAGGCTCACCCCAATGACAGGGACTGGTGCCCTGCCTTGGTCTGGTGCCCTGATCACCGGCCCCACCATTTCACTGTGGCCGATGCCCGCCATGTTCTGTGTTCTGCCACCTGCTGCCAACGCCCTCCATGCTTTGCGCGTGCCCCTGGTGGTCAGCGCACCTTATAACAACCAGTTGTTCAGTTTGGTCTATTTGCATATTAGGGTTTTATATAGAGAGATTATTTGCTAAGCAGCCCCCCTTTGTCCCACCCCCCCTCCAAAGCCACCAACAATCCTTTTTCCCTTTATGGAATAAACTAGGATGACACAGGCCCTGTCCTCCTACTACTTACACTCTTCAAAATAAACACACACAGAGAAACCAACTAAGAAGAAGTCAGAAAAATGTGTTCAGGTACCAAGCTAAATATCCTTTTCTCTTATTTTTTGCAATATTGTTATTGCTTTTCTGTGATTTTCAGTTCTGAGGAGAAAAATGGTTGTTAATTTTATACATACCTCCCTTCACACACATACATGCACAAACACACACTCCAATAATTAGCTTGTTAGCCATGCTGACCAACATTAGAAATAATAGTGTGTGTATATGTGTGTGTGTTTTCTTTTAGTCATGAATGAAGGCCCTGGGGAGTTAGTTATCTTGTGTAAAAATTCCTGGCAGACTAATTGCTCTGCTGTTTGACTGTTGAACATTACATATTTGATCTCCCATAATTTCAACATGAAAGGCCTTTTCTAATTTGTTATGTTTACATCACCAAAGAAAAATGTGTTTGACTAACCAAACACATGTTTAGCTCTTTCAAGATTCTGATAATAAACAAGTCTAAGATAAAACTTAGTTACCAGAATACTAAATATATATTTGGCAAAACAATATTTTGAAGGAATGTTACAGAATTCAGGCAATTCTTTGAGAGAAATGAATAATGTATGTATCTTACAATTGAAGTATAGGAAATTTTGAAGTCCTTTGAAATAATTATTAATTTTCCTGTGAAGGTAAGGATGGTTATTTATTCCCTCATTCTAATTTTCCCTGGTAACCTAAGGATGAATAAACAATATCACAAGAAATCATGTAGAAATTTTATAACCACAATGATTATCTAGTTTGCAGCTGCAGTTACTACTTGCGCCCCTGTTGCTAAAAGTGTCACTGTGTCTTAGAATGGTAGATGGTCCAAGACTTCGTTGGAAGTCCTCAACCCTGGTTCTAGATTCTTTCTCACTGCTGATTCAGTTTCCCATTAGACATTCATTATAAATTAATGCTTCAGAGAGGGCCCTTCTTTCCAAAGGTATTGCCTATTTCTGATTGCTAACGTTAAAATGTCATTACTGGTCATTTATTCACACATTCTAAAGTAACTGACTGCCCCTGGGCACGTGAGAAGACAAATCACAAATTCTTCCTTCAAAGAGTTTGCAGAATCATTGTCTGAACTATGGCAATAAGTTATTTTAAAAGTTCAGCCCTAGCCAGTTTGGTTCAGTGGATGGAGAGTCGGCCTGCAGACTGTATGGTCCTGGGTTCAATTCAGGTCAAGGGCACATACCTTGGTTGCAGGCTTCTCCCTAGTCTGAGCCCTGGTAGGGGCTTGTGCAGGAGGCTACCAGTTGATATGTTTCTCTCACATCGATATTTCTCTGTCTTTCCCTCTCTCTAAAAATCAATGTAAAAATATCCTGGAGTGAAGATTAAACAAAAAAAAGTCCAACAGCAGGCTACATACTGTATGATTCCAACTACTTGACATTCTAGAAAAGACAAAATTATGGAGACAGTAAAAAAAAAATCAGTGGTTTTTAGAGGTCAGAAGGCAGGGATGGAAGAATAGGTAGAGCATGGAGGCTATTTAGTGAAACTCTGCATATACTATAGTGGTGGATACATATCATTATACCTTTTTCCAAACCTATAGAATCTGGAAGGCCAAGAGTTGCCAAGAGTGAACCCTAAAGTGAACTATGGATTTTAAGTGATTTTTATGTGTCAGTATAGGTTCACCAATTGTAACAAATGTACCACTCTGGTGGGGGGATGTTGATGATGGAGGAGGCTATGCATGTATAGAAGCAGGGAATATATGGGAAATCTCTACATCTGCCTCTCAATTTTGCCTCAACATAAAACTCTAAAAAATAAAGTCCATTTTTTAAAATCCCCCCTAGTAAAATTTACTATTCTTAGACAAGACAAAAACTTTCATTGATCAGCTGTTCTGAATTCTAAGTGTACATCAATTTATTAAATGCTTTCCCACTGTTAATAGCACAGAGCTGGATATTTGAAGGGGCTTTGATGAAAGAAGATTTTGGTGGGGGAACTTTTAGAAAGATATCTCAGAAGAATGGAGCATGACCAGAGAAGAAGATCTAGGTAGATCATTGTAGGAAAATGGTGAGCAGACATTTGTTTGAAGAGGCTGAGATAGGAGGTTGGTGGGGCAACATGTGGACTAAGGTCCCATAGAAGGCAGGTGGCTCAAAAGACACTGTGATTCAAAATGGATCAAAGACCAAAATAGAAGAGCTAAAACTATAAATATCCTTGGAAGGAAACACAGGGGTAAAATTTTATGACTTTGGATTTGGCAATGGTTTCTTAGATATGACACCAAAAGCACAAGAAACAACAATAAGAAAAGATAAATTGGACTTTGTTAAAATGAAAAACTTATGTGCATAAAAATATAACATTGACAGAGTGAAAAGACAACCTACAAGATGGGAGAAAATCCCAAAGAATCATATATCTGACAAGGGTTAATATCCAGGACATATAAAGGACTCTTACAATGCCACAACAAACAAACCACTCAAAAATGGATAAAGGACTTGAATAGACACATCCTCTAAAAGTAGTACACTAAGGCCAAGAAACACATGGAAATATGTTCAATGTCGTTAGTCATTAGGAAAACGCGAATGAAAGCCACAAGATATACCACTTCATACCCATTAAGATGGCTATGACCAAAAAAAAAGGAAAATAACAATTGTTAACAAAAATATGGAGAATTTAGGACCCTTAATACATTACTGGTGGGGATGTAAAATGGTACAGATGCTGTGGAAAAAATTCTGTGTCTCATCAATAAGTTAAACATAGAACAGTTGTTCAAACAAAACCTGAAGTGAATGTCCATAGCAGTGCTATCCACAATAGCCAAACAGTGGAAACAACCCAAATGTCCACCAGCTGATGAATCAGTAAACACCGTGTGGTAGATCCATGCAATGGACTCCCTTTAGCCATAAAATGAGTGAAGTGCTGATCATGTCAGAACTTGGATGAACCTTGAAGACATTATGCTGAGTGAGAATGCCAGACACAAAGGGCCACACATATATAATTCCATTTTTTTGAAATATACAGAATAGGCAAGTGCAAAGAGACAAAAGCAGATTAGTGGTTGCCAAGGGCTAGAGGATAGGTGGAAATGGGGAGCAACTGATTGAGTATGGGTGTGGGGTTAGTAATAAAAATGTTCTGAAACTTGACTGTGGTCATGGCTGCACAGCATTATGAATGTACTAAATACCCCTGAATTTTATACCTTAAAACGGTTAAAATTGTGAATTTTATGTTGTCTATTTTACCACAATTTTAAAAAGTTAGCTTGTCAAACAGAGTAGAGTCGAGCAATGTCTCTACAAACAAAATAAATCAATAAATTGAGACAGCTGTTGGGAGCGCTTGTTATCATGATCTCGTCACTACATCACTTTGTACATGGACAGTCTAGAATACAGCATAATACTTGTACATATAGTCTTAACCAAAGTGTAACACTTATATGATCCTACATATACAAATTATTTAAGTGGTGTTTAATAAATTAATAAAAGTAGTTCACCAAACATAACGAAGTGCCACATGATTCCATTCACTATTTTACTTGGCTTTGATAACAAGGCTGTGGTTGCATTGAGAGATCGGCTTGTAGGCTACAGAATTGTCTGAATTCTTTTTAAGTTGGGGAACATGCAAGGCCCAACAGGTCCTTATTATCAAAAGGACAGAAAAGGAGCAGGGTCCTGTACAGACTGCGCTTACGTAAACCACCGAGGGCTGTAATAGTATCTCTGGCAGGGGAGACTGCACCCTGGAAAAGCTAAGAAATGTTTCCAGGATTTCACTCTAAGATGTGGAGGAGTCAGGACCAAACTTGCTCTTGCCGGCTTCCTAAGCCTTTCCGCTCCACCACGCTGCAGTTCAAACTTTTCAGCAGATGTTCAAAGCTCTTCACAATCTGACACCACCTGTTTAAACACCTATTTGAAACTTCATAACATCAGGCTGATCTTCCCTTTTCCTTATAAACATGCCTTTTCATTCCTAATTCCAAGCCTTAGGTTGCTTTCCCTTCCTCACTCTCATCATCGTTGCTACTGTCTCAGCATATACAATTCTTAACCATCTTTAGAATGCAATTCCAGCCTCACATCATTTGTGAAAAATTATCTAACTACTCCAGCTTCTAATTGACTTTTTTTAAAAAAACAAACAAACAAACAAACAAAAAACATAGAAACCACTTTGAGACTAATGATTTGTATAATGAATCTGGGCCCTTCTCCATTGCTGGACACGGTGGTTTTGTTTAGTCAATCTCTCTTTCACTCTCTTTCTGTAGCACAGTTTCTCAACCTCAGCCATTTTAAGCCAGATGATTCTTTGTTGTGGGGGTTGGCTTGTGTATCATAAGATGTTTAGCAATATCTCTGGCCTCTACTCACTAGACACCAGTAGTACCCGCCTCCCAGTTGTGACAACCAGCAGTGTCTCCAGGCATTGCCAAATGTCTCAAGGCCAGGAAAGGGAGAGCAAACTCACCCCCAGTTGAGAAGCTCTCCTAAGCCCCTCCCTGAACCTCAGAGGTGAGAGAGCGGAACAGTGCATTTCCCTGACTCTGCTGCCACCAGGATTCAGGACAGGCAATAGGTTCTGACAAGTGGGTGAACTTGAGCTGGACTTGAAAGGCGACAGTGAGATAGAGACCATCTCCTTGACCTGGGCTGTTTTCAAATGGCAAAAAGGGTTGTGGAGTTGCTAAATTTCATCCACAATAGTCCATGTCCGTTCCTGAGTACTGAGAGTTGTGTGCAGGAGGTGTGGTGTAGGGTAAGGCATGTGGTCCAGGTCCCCTTGTTCTATGAGTGTTGAGAGGCAATGTCCTTAGTGGCACAATGCTGGCAGCTTTCTGATTCTAGGTTGTCTTTGGCAGCTTGTCAAAGTGAGTTCTTGAGCTCAGCAGGTCTGATGATGCCTTCAGAGTTGCCAGTTCCCTGGTGGTCAGTTCTGAAATGTAATTGGAGTCGGTCATAAGGGCCAGTTCAGAGTCAACTGTTGAATCCTTCCACAATTTCTTATGCACCTAGTTCTTTCTCTCTCTCTCCCTCTCTCTCTCTCATAAAATGGGTGGTTCCCCTTTCCTGCACTGAACCCATATAATGACTTGCCTAAGATTATTTAACTTTTTCAATAATTTTCTTTTTTCTGAATATAATAGTCGACCCTTATCTACAGTTTTACTTTCTGTTGTTTCAGTTATCCATGGTTAACTGTGATTCAAAAACATTAAATGGAAAATTCCAGAAAGAAACAATTCACAAGTTTTAAATTGCATGTCATTCTGGGTAACATGATGAAATCTTGCACCATCCCACTCTGTTCCACCCAGGACGTGAATCATCCCTTTGTCCAGCGTCTTCACACTACACACTTCCCACCTGTTAGTCACTTGGTAACCATCTTGGTGATTAGATAGACGGTGGCGGTGCTTGTGTTCAAGTAACCCTTATTTTACTTCATAATGGCCCGAAAGCGCAAGAGTAGTGCTATCTATGATTTAAATATGCCAAAGAGAAGCCATAACGTGCTTCCTTTAAGTGAAAAAGTGAAAGTTCTTGACTTAATAAGAAAAGGACAAAATCACATGATAAAGTTACTAAGCTCTATAGTAAGAAAGAACATTTTATCCATGAAATTGCCTACTTTAGAAATTAGGATGAGAAGAGATCAACCAAAGAACTAGATTGGTGAAGGCCTGGGGCAGAGGGTGGAGCTAGCTAGAAGGGGTCAATGGAGGGAAAAGGGGACATATGTAATAGTTCAATAATAAAGGTTTAATTAAAAAAAGATATTAAAGTTTATCATATATATGTACATATAGGAAAGAACATAGTATGTGTAGAGTTCAGTACTCTGCGAGGTTTCAGGCATACACTGGGGTCTTGGAACACAGCCCCCACAGATAAGGGGGGAACCACTGTAGTTAAGTCTCTAACAGGGAAGAATCACACTTACTTCTCTCATCTGCTTCCCATAATTTCTATCCCGTGCTATGCTCCAAGTGGGAACGAAGAAAGCAAGTCAATTAACTTGTGTTTGGCCTTCGCTGAAAACTTGCTCCCTGAATAAAAACTTGGAAGAAGAAGTGGAAAGAGAAAAACCCCTGGACCCCTGCAGTGCTCCCTCTTCTTCAATGTCTGATAGAACCTGGCCCTGCACACGTGAGCCCAGAGAGAGGAATTACTCCAATGGGAAGCTGCTGCGAGACCTCCTTACTAAGGGGCTCAAACATACTCTCTATTCCAGGCAAACGGCCACGTAAAACATCCAGAACATGATCTCTCCCTAGAATAGCAACCAGGCTTTTGGCTCTAGATATGTATTCGCTGATGACTCCCAGGTTTATGTTCCCAGGCCTGACCTCTCCTTTGTATATACAAATGCCTATTTGACATTCCCATTCGCACATTTAATATTCACATTAAATGTAACATGTACAAAATCTAACTCTTCTGGCCCAGTCTGCTTCTTTCACTGTCTTGGTAAATACCACCACCACCCACTCATGTCAAGAAAACCTAGAAATAATGATTAATTTCTTCCTTTCCCTCAACCTCCACTGTCAGATCAGACTATCAGCAATCCTTTGTTTTAACTCAAAAATCTATCTAAAATCCATCCACTTCACTCCATGTCTGCTGCTTCCACTTTAGTTGCCATCACCAAGAGCTGTGTGGAATGCAATAGTGAGAAAAATAGAGAGTCCTGCCCTAATGAGGGTTACATTCTAGGGGGGACACAGGCAATAAAAATATAAACAGAGAAATGGACAAGGTAGTTTAGATACTACAGAGACCTAAGGGAAGTTAGCAGGGTGATGTGATAGTGAATGACTTAAAGGCTGGGGTTTACCTAAGGTGGAATGATCAAGCAAAACATGTCTGAAAGCTGCCATCACCTCTCATTTCCTCCCTGGTCTCACTGCTTTCACTCTCCCTCACCCCCCCCCCACACACACACACATTTTAAAACATCGATTGGATCATGTAGAATAAAATCTACACACCTTAGTCTATGCACAAAGAGTCACATGATGTAGCCATGGTCTGGCTCTCCAAGACCATCCTTTCCCATTCTCCCCTTGTTCTTTATGCTCCAATCCCAAGTCTTCTTTCTTTTATATGAATTTTCTAAGCTCTTTCCTACCTCAGGGACTTTGCACCTATAATCTGGCTCTTTGCATGTTTATTCTTTTTGTCTTTCAGATCTTAGCTCACATGTCAGTCTTTCAGACATGTTTTGCTTCATCATTCCACCTTAGGGAAACCCCAGCCTTTAAGTCATTCACTATCACATCACCCTGCTAACTTCCCTTAGGTCTCTGTAGTATCTAAACTACCTTGTCCATTTCTCTGTTTATATTTTTATTGCCTGTGTCCCCACTAGAATGTAACCCTCATTAGGGCAGGACTATCTATTTTTCTCACCATTGCATTCCACACAGTGCGTGGCACATGTCAGTCTTTCAGGAATAGTTGTTGAATGAATCAATACTTGAATATTTTCTTATCCATGTTTTTTAATTTGTGGTAAAATATATATAACATAAAATTTACTATCTTACCTACTTTTAAGTGTTCAGTTAGCGACATTAAGTCACATTCACAGTGTTGTGTAATCATCACCACCATCCATCACCAGAACCCTTCATTTTGCAAAATGGAAACTCTCTACCTATTAAACAAGAACTCCCTGTTCTTCCTTCCCTCCAACCCCTGGCAACCACTGTTCTACTTTCTTCCTTTAGGAACATGACTACTCTGGGTATCTCATATAAGTGTAGTCATATAGTATTTGTACTTTTGTGACTGTTTTATTTCACTTTTCACAATGCTTTTAAGGTTTATCCGTGCTGGAGCATGTGTCAGAATTTCCTTCTTTTTAAAGCCTGAATAATATTCCATGTATGTACATACAACATTTTGTTTATCCATTTATCTATAAATACTTCGGTTGCTTCCTTCTAGGTTTTGACTATCTTGAATAATGTTGCTATGAACATAGCGTACAAATATTTCTTTGAGACCCTGCTTTCAATTGTTTTGGGCATACATACCCAGAAATGTAATTGCTGGTTTATACTGTAATTTTACTTTTAATTGTTTGAGGAACTGCCATACTGTTTTCTATAGTGGCTGAATCATTTTTACATTCCCACCAGCATCACATGAAGGCTCCAATTTCTCCACAACCTCACCAACATTTGTTGTCATTATTTTTTACACTAGCCATCCTAATGGGTGTGAATTATCTCATTATGGTCTTGATTTACGTTTTCCTAATGATTGCGATGTTGAACACCTTCTCATGTGCTTGTTGGCTACTGTATCATCTTTGGATAAATGTCTATTCAAGTTATTTGCCCACTTTTAAATCAGGTTTGTTGTTGTTATTGCTGAGTTGTAGGGGTTCCTTATATATTCTGCATATTGTACCCTTATCAGATATATGATTTGAAATATTTTCTCTAATTCTGTGGGCTGTCTTTTCATTCTGTGGGCTATCTCCTTGGATGCACAGTTTTTAATTTTGATGTAGTCTAATTTATCTGCTTTTTCTTTTGTTGCTTGGACTTTTGGTGTCATATTCAAGAAATCATCACCAAATCCAATGTAATGAAGCTTTTACCTTAAATTTTAGCTCTTATGCTTAGTTCTCTGATCTGTTTTAAATTAATTTTGGTATATGGTATATGATAAGGCTTCAACTTCACTCTTCAGCATGTGGATGTCTAGTTTTCCCACACCATTTGTTGAAAAGACTGCCCTTTCCTCACTGAACAGTCTTGCCATCTTGTCCAAAAGCATTTGAACATAATGTGAGAGTTTATTCTGGGCTCTCTATTCTATTTCATTGATGCTCTATATGTCAGTACAATAGTGTTTTGATTACTGTGGCTTTGAAGTACGTTTTGGAATCAGGAAGGATGAGCTCTCCAACTTTGTTGTTTCAAGATTGTTTTGGCTATTCAAGGTACCTTGAGATTCCATATGAATTTTAGAATATATTTTTCTACTACTTCTAAAAAAAAAAAAAAGCCCTAGCCAGTTTGGCTTAGTGGATAGAGCATCAGCCTATGAACCAAAGGTTCCCCCGGTTTGATTCCTGTCAAGGACACATACCTTGGTTACAGGGTCCTCCCCAGCCCAGGCCCTGGTCAGGGCTCCTGCAGTAGACAAACAATTGATGTGTTTCTCGCACATTGATGTTCCTCTCTGTCTTTCGCTCTCTCTTCCACTCTCCCTAAAAATTAATGGAAAACGGGTGAGGATTAAAAAGGAAAAAAATTAAAAAGAAAGGAAGAAGGAAGGAGGGAAGGAAAGAAGGAAGGAGAGAGAGAGAGAAGAGAGAGACCTAGCCAGTTTGGCTCAGTGGATAGAGTGAAGGGTCCCAGGTTCAATTCCTGGTCAAAGGCATGTACTTAGGTTGCAGGCTCAATCTCCAACCCTTATCTGGGTGTGTGTGGGAGGCAACCAATCATTGTGTCTCTCTCACATCAATGTTTCTCTCTGTCTCTTCCTCCTCCCTTCCACTCTCTCTAAAATTCAATGGAAAATTATCCCCAGGGTGAGGATTAACAAACAACTCATTGCAATTTTATAGGGACTGCACTGACCCTGTAGCCCACTTTGGGCAATATTGCCATTTTAACAATACTAACTCTGCTATTGAGTTCTGTACTGGCAGGGTCCCTAGCGGCTGCTGGCTGCCAGTTGCCGGCTGGGACCTCCCTTCCCCACCTCCCTTCCCTGGCTGCCAGCCCCCAGCCAGGGCTTTCCTTCATTCTGCGCCACCCCCTGCTGGTCAGTGCTTGTCATAGCAAGCCCAGTTGGTGGAACTCCCGCCCCAGGGGACAGTTTGCATATTAGCCTTTTATATATATATATATAGATTAACTCATTTAATCTTCAGAGTAATCCACTGAGGTGGGTACTATTATTAGTCCTATTTTACAGGTGAATAAACTGAGGTAGTGAGTTTAAGTTCTGGCTAATAAATGTCAGAACTGTATTCCCCACTTAGGGAGTCTGGCTTCAGAGACGCTATGCTGCCTCTATTAATAAGTGCATCCTTTTGATGGTGGTGTTGGTGATGGATGAAATAGACACGCAACGTTTGCCAGTAGATCTGAATGCTTCTTAGAAGCTGCCAGTGAGATGACCTTGCAACATGTTAGTCCGGGCCAGGAAGCTTGTACTTAGGGCTTTTGAGTCCAGGTCTTCACTAGTCCAAGCTGAGCTCTAGGCAAGCTTTCTTCCCAGTGCCTGGAAATCCGTGTGAATGTCTGACAAACATATGCACCTGCCAAGCCCTTGCTGTGCCTCTGACTCAACCAATGCCAGCATCATCATCCGCAGTACCAACGTGACACCATGGTGGGCCCATGGGCATGCGTGATTAGTCTTACCTTAGGTACCTACCTGCCCTTCTGTGCTTCCTACCCTCATGGCATCAGTCCTATTTCCAGACCTACAGTGCTCCCTTCATATTGTTACTTTGGGCTCAACAAATCTCTCAGATAAAACCTGACCGCTGCCTCTGCCTTAAGGCTGCTGCAATTTGATAGGGCCTGTTTTAAAAGGTCAGTCTTGTTATTTGTGGAAAACAACAGCAGCCAACGCAGAGCCGAGTTGGAGCATCGGGGCCCTAATCAGGAACTTCCCAGGGACTGAGGGCCGGGAGGATGGATGGAAACCTTCCCTGACACAACCCTGGGCCCTGAATCTGATGTAATAATCTGTAAACACATACACACACATGTGCGCAGTAGTCACAGATGTATTTTCCCTCCTGCTGGAATACTGAGCTGGGGAAAATATTGGGAGCCTGAGCTGGGACGTTGCTAGTGAAGCGGAGATTTCAGGTGAGAAATAAATGTGCAGAGCAGATGCAGTGACCTTTCTTATTTGCAGTGTTTTCATTCTGCTGTTTGCACGGCAGGGACCCTGGCGTCAGAGGCTCTAGCGGCCTGAGGCTGGGTTGGAGAGGAAATAAATGAGCCTGCCCTACTTCCAGAGGCTCTAGTAATCTGTGCAGCTGGCAACGTGGGCAGGGCAAGATGCGTGTGGACGATCGCCCTCTAGTGGCTGAAAACAGGATCTGCATCACCTGCTCTGATAGGCAGAGGAAGGCAGAGGGAACGCTGAGTCCAAGCATAGGATCTTATCCTTTGCGGTAGCATGGATGGACCTGGAGATTATTACGCCAAGTGAAATAAGCCAGACCGTGAAAGACAAATACCATATGATCTCACTTATATGTGGAATCTAATGAACAAAAGAAACTGATGGACAAAATGGAAACAGAGGCATGGATACATGGAACAGACCGACAGACGTCAGAGGGAGGGCATGAGGAGGGACTGCAATAAAGAAGGGGAAGAGATTAGCCAAAGAACATGTATGCATAGCCATGGTCAAGACAACAGTGTGGTGAAGGCCAGAAGAGTGGGGGTAAAGGGGTGGGGGAGTGATGAGAAGCATCTGTAATAGTATCAACAATATATTTTTTTTTTTTAAGTACAGGGTCTGTTGAGATGATCCTGTTTGTTCAGCATCATCCTGGGTGTTAGGGAGATTCAAGCATTACAAGCAGGCAAACTGAAGGAGCGTGTTCTCTGTTCTGGAGAAATCAAAAGAGCATATGGTTTCTCTACTGACTTGATGGCATAGGAATTTCTGAGAAGGGAGAGAACCACACGGATCAGTCACCCAGGAGGCTGAGCCTGGAAGAACAAATGGACTTCAGATGAAGACGGGGGATGTTCTGAGACGGGAGAATAGCACAAATTAAAGGGCAGAAAGAAGATTCTTGATGGAGTGGAGATTCCTGATGAAAAACTCTGACAGCCTGTGGTGTGTTGCGATGACTGAAACGAAGCCACGTGGTCAGAAACCGAAAAGAGAAGATCCAGCCCCCTCCGCTCTTTGTCAAGGCCCCTCCTCCAGTCCCCACCAGCCCCGGCAGCTTCTCCACTCGGAAGTGAGCAGAGGAGTTGCTCTTTCTGCCCCAGCGTATGGCGAATTATGGTGAACTATGACAACATGATCAGGAGTTGCAGATTCCAATGCTACTAGGGCCAAGTAGTTGATGTAAATGCATGAAACAGACTGGGTGGAGGATTCTGGCATTTACGAGATGTCAACTTTCGTTTTAAATTTTGCAGTGACATTTAGCCAGCCTGGAGCATGGATGCGACTGGAAGTAGTGGGGGCTGTGACAGAAAGGGGAGGGCTGGGACCTGCTTTCGATGGGCTGCAGTGACCCAGCTCGGCCAATTGTTATGGCCAGGAACGCAGGTCCACTTGCCAAATATCCCAAGCTTTCAAGAGAAGTACATTCTCTAAAATTTTATGTGAACTCCCTTAACGTTTAAATGTCCGGTCAACTTTTTAAAACAGCACCGATCAAACAAAACACTCGGCCTGCCGGTTATCACTTTAACAATTGGGATTCAGATTAGTCAAGTTTATTCTGAAAAATGTTTTAAGATGCTGAATTAAACAGACAAATTTTACTATAATTCTTCTGACTTGGGGTAATCTACTGACGTGGGGGGCTGCTTTCATTTCTTTTTGGTGAGAGAAGGAAGTGTTGTTGTTTTTTTCCTGATGGGTGCCTTGAAGAGCTTGGCTGAGTTCTGGGATTTTGTTGCTCCTGTCTCTCCACCCCTCATTACCTTTCTGAGCCTCTGTTTTTC
The DNA here is from genome assembly GCF_000327345.1 of Myotis davidii. Classification (NCBI taxonomy): domain Eukaryota; kingdom Metazoa; phylum Chordata; class Mammalia; order Chiroptera; family Vespertilionidae; genus Myotis; species Myotis davidii. Next base: position 728,228 of record NW_006291009.1, read on the forward strand.
ATCAGTATAATTGGCAATCTGATTAGAGGTCCTTTTAGCTCAACCATCTATGACTCCTAAGGCAACATCTAGATCTAAGATTCTACGATTCTTATTCCAATCTGAAAGAGAGTGTGTTTTCCAGTTGACCTCACCTCACAGAAAGCTCAGGGAGAATGTCGTTTTATGTGCTGGGCTCCTGTCATCCTCCACGGGAGGCAGTACAGTGTAGCAAAGTAACTGTCAACCTTGGCCACACATTAGAACAAACGGCCCACAATGAATATTTTTGCAGCCCAGTCAATATAACAGTGTGTAAGAAATGTTTTAATAAAAAATCTGTAACTTAATTTTTACAATACCCTGTTATACATAATCTATCTATATATATAAAGGCCTAAGAGACCGTTACACCTGGTTGACCTAACGACCAATGAACTGGTCGCTATGATGTGCACTGACCCCCAGGGGGCAGATGCTTAATGCAGGAGCTGCCCCCACGTGGTCAGTGTACTCCCACAGCCAACCTCCCACGGTCCCTTCCCACCACTGGCCGGCCCTGATGAGGACTGGGCAAGATGGCCCCAATTGCCCTGATCGGCCAGGTTGAGGGACCCCACCCATGCATGAATTTGTGCACTGGGCATCTAGTTATTAATAATAAACTACAAAGTTAATGTTCAAGAACAAATATTAATTTTTAATAAAATGTTTTATTATTTTGTTAATGATTACTCACTTATTTCAGCCCTTTGTATTCAGCATGTCTCTATTGAAATAAACCTACGTTACTATGAAAATTGAAGCTTTTGTTTTTGTGTGGCCCACATATACTTAAACTTTGTTTATTTGGCCCGTGTTAGCCTTTGAGCTTGACATGTTTGCGTTAGAATGAACTGGGACGTTTTACAACAAACCTAATACCAGACCTCATTCTGAACTACCCAGACAAATGAAAGGGGACTCTAGAGATTGGTCCCAGGGTGGGGATGTTTGATTTTAATGTGCAGCCAGGACGGAGACCCCTGGTGTAGGTACAGGCAGGTTTTCAACCCAAGATCTGAAATCTGATGGACCTGGATAGTGGCAATACACATTGGAGCCTGAGGCAGAAGGAAAAATGTGGCGCCTATCTACATTTATCAAATCATCCTCTCTTAGGGTGGCCGAAGTGGGAAAAGTAAAATCTCTAAAATAAGAAATCATGACTAGAGCTAAAGTCTGCATTGACCAGTCTGTTCATGCACTGTTGCCAGCCTTCCTCAACTTGGTGGCTGTGAAATGCCCAGTGCTGGGAACATGGGCTGAGAGGAAAAGATTGTTCCTGTTGCACAATAATGCAGGTTCATAAACAGACAACAATCTGCCTTTATTTAAAAGTGCACTGACCATCAGGGGGCATCTCCTGTGTTGAGCATCTGCCCCCTGAGGGTCAGTGCATGTCATAGCTACTGGCCTGTTGTCTGGTCATAACGGTCGCTTAAGCTTTTATATATAGACTAGAGGCCTGGTGCACAAAAATTTGTGCACTTGGGGGGGGAGAGGGTCCCTCAGCCCGGCCTGTGCCCTCTCGCAGTCTGGTACCCCTCAGGGGATGATCACCTGCTGGCTTAGGCCCGCTCCCCGGTGGCAGAGGGCTGGCCCAATCCCTAGGTGCAGCCCCTGGTAGGGCTCAGAGCAGGGCCTATTGGGGAGTTGGGGTGCCACCCCCTGTCATGCACAAAGCAGGGCGGATTGGGAGGTTATGGAGAAAT
>NW_006291009.1:730127-753112 GCF_000327345.1 Myotis davidii
CCAGCTTTAGCTCTGAGGCTTGGCTCCAGCTCTGAGACCTCAGCTGCTGAAAGCAGGTCTCTGTGTTTGTTTGGTTTCTATAATTGAAACACTGTTTCAGCTCCAGCTCTGAGGGCTGAAAGCAGGTTTCTGGGGATTGTTTAGCTTCTATAATTGCAACATTGTTTCTTAGAGTGCAGCTCAGATCCCAGCAGCGGCAGGCGGGGAACCTTGGCTTCCTCCTTCACTGGAGCAAGCAAGTCTCCTATTCGCTTCAGCTGCCTGGCTGTCGGCTGCCATCTTGGTTGGCAGTTAATTTGCATATCCTGCTGATTAGCCCAAGGGAAGGGTGTCGGGGCTATGGTCAATTTGCAAGTTTCTCGTTTATTAGATAGGACTAGAGGCCCGGTGCACAAAAACTTGTGCACTGGCAGCGTTGGGGGGGTGTCCCTCAGCCCCACTTGTGTCTTTAACAGTCTGGGACCCCTCGGGAGATAACCACCTGCTGGCTTAGGCCCGCTCCCCCGGTGGCAGATGGCAGGCCCGATCCCTCAGTGCCTGCCCTGCCTCCCCAGGTTGAGCACACGCCAGGGCCGATCAGGGGGTTGGGGCCACCCTGGGTCGTGCACACAGCAGGGCCGATACAGGGGTTGGGGCACCGCCCTGGGTTGGGTCGTATACAGGACGCCTGGGCGGGCCAGTGGATCGCTGCTGCCCCACCCGGCCACCTGGGGTCGGGTCACACACAGACACCCACCGCTCCAGATCACAGATAGCAGGCCCAGATGGTGGCGGGGCAGGCGGGATGGCGCTGTCCCACACTGCCTGCAGTATGCAAGTTAGCCACCATCTTTGTTGGCGGTTAATTTGCATATCATGCTGATTAGCTAATGGGAGTCATAACAAAGGTATGGTCAATTACCATGTTTGTCTATTATTAGATAGGATGAGAATAGTTTGCTCTTCACGGATGGTTTTAATTTAGACTTAAAAAATCAAATTCAAATACTCTTTATCTTGATTACTGAGATTTTGCCTCTCAAATTTTGCACCCAAGGAGAGTACTTCCCTCATCCCATCCTAATTCCAGTTCTGAACCTGGGTTCAAATCTTGCCTTTGCTTAGGTAAGTTACTTACTCAACCTAAGCCTCACTTACTCATGTATAGGGTGTGGTTAATGCCAGCACCTCCTTTATTGAGCTGTGACGTTTAAACGAGGTGATGTAATGAAGTGCCTAGCACAAAGTGGGAGGAGCTCGAATATTCCTTGGCCAATATCACCTACAAAGATTGCATCATACTATGGTTACCATGGTTCCAATTTGTCTCCTTATTCCAAGAGACGTGGCTTAGCTGGGGTTTGCCAGTTCTCCTTAGGTATAGGATTGGGACTGCTTCAACATTGCAAACTATCTCCAACCAAGGGATTCTAGAGTAGAGGTGTTCAAGTTCTTCCACAGAATCCTAGGAAACCCAAGTTAACCAGATGTTATTTAACAATGACTATATAAATTGTACTTTTGGGTGTAATTATTTTGGTCTGTTTTATGTATTTGACTCTGTGTAAATTTTATTTTTATCAATTTAAAGAAAAAGTTCCATATTTTAAAAAGCTTAAGGACTGCTCTTCTAGATCCTGTTTCTCAAAGTTTAATGTCCATAAAATTCAGTGTGTGGGAGGAGCATCTTACTAAAATTCAGGTTCTGACTCAGCAGGTGTGGGGTGGGGCCAGATGTTTTGCATTTGTAACAAGCTCCATGCAGGATTGACTACATAATTTGTGGGGCTCTTTGCAAATAAAAATACAGCACCCCTTGCTCAGGGGTCATTATCAATTCCAAGATGGCGACATCAAAGCATTAAACCAAGAGCAGAGCCCTTCTAAGCTCTGGGCCCCACACCGATGACGTCACTCAGCTTCTGGGTGATGTCTGTGCTGCTGGCCCACTACCATATGTTGAGTAACATGGATCTAATCAGTAGTGCCCAATAGAACTTACTGTGATAATGAAAATGTACTATATATTTGCTGTTCAATACAGTAGCCACTTAGCCACATGGAGTTATTGAGCATTTGGAATGTGGCCAGTGTGACTAAAACTAGTTTTATTGAATTTGACTTAAACTTAAATAGCCCATGTGTCTCATGGTTGCTGTATTGGACAGTGCAATTTGGTTGTTGACTTTCCCCAGCAGGACAGCTTCCTAGTCTAGCACATTGTCAGTCTTCAAGTTGACTATGGAACATTACCATCAAGGGACCAGATCTTTTCCTTCCTGCTTTAATAGGTCTATTTAACCTTTTTTCTTTTAATCTGACCGACAATGCTATTCCAAACATTCTCATGGAAAAGAACTGGCCAAATCTGAGAAATAATAATTTTTACATCAAAAAATTCTATTTAATTTACTATGGAAAATGTTGGCAATTCATATGTTAAAAGTTACTTGCCTTCTTTTATAGGGCATGATTGACAGCCTTTAAGTGCTGTCTGTGTCTTTTAGAACTAAAGTGACTGACACTCTTCGAGAAGAGCATGCTTTTTGCAGCCTTGATATGTGACTTATCTCCCTGATGTGAAGCTGATTTTTTAGGTGTCTGGGCTGCTCTTCTAGTTCTTTTGTTTTTTTGTGGGGTTTTTATTGTGTGTTTTTGAATATATTTTTATTGATTTCAGAGAAGAAGGGAGAGGGAGAGAGAGATAGAAACATCCATAATGAAAGAGAGAATCATTGGTCAGCTGCCTCCTGCACACTCCCTACTGGGCAGGGATCCAACCAGCGGCCTCCTGGTTCATAGGTTAATGCTCAACCACTGAGTCACGCTGGCAGGGCTGCTTCTCAAGTGTTTAGCCCTCAGTGGCCAGGCGTCTTGTTTCTGATCATTGCACTGAGCCTGTGCAGGGAGAGCCTCATGCTATGAGAACGCACATCAGTGCCACCAGGCTTGCCATTGTGTAACAAAGAGGCACTTCAATTCTGAAGGAGTTTTTTGTTTTGTTTTTTTGTTTTCTGGTTGTTGTTTTTTTTTTTTACTGGTATTTGGGCTGAGTGAAATATCCAAATTGCTAAATTGCTAATCTCCAGAGAGGTTTTCTGATTTCCAAACTATGTTCAAGACTTTAAACTTTCTTTTTGAAACAGGATTAAGTTTGGGGGTGGGGGATAGTAAGAGAGAGAGGGAAGAGAGAAGAGAGAGAGGATAAAAATTTAACATCTGTCAAAGAAATAGAAGTAAAAGATGCTACCAGAAGGTTGGAGACCAGAAAGGAGGGGGGAATGTGAAAACGGGCTCATTTAAGAATATCAGCCAAAAAACAAAGTTCCATACAATAGGAGTTTATAAGTACCAGGAAAAACAGCCCTTGGTTTTAGTGACTGTTTTTTTTCTTTGTATCTGCAGTTAGTTCATGGCTCTTGACATCAAAGCACAAAACACAGGAGTGATTAAACGTTCTCCAAATGGGTCACTGCTTGGCAGCCCCAAAATCCGCTCTTTAGAAACCTAACACTTCGAAATGGACCCAGGAATCTATAAGAAATTAGTAAATGATAGAGTGACAGTGAGGGAAAGGTGGTATTATTCAAAAGTGTTTTGTCAACTGGCCAAACATTTGCGGAAAATAAATATTGCTCAGTACTTACCCACTACAACAAAATAATTCCAGATGGATTAAATATTTATGTGCTAAAAATAAACAAAACCCAAACTATAAAAGTGCTGGTAGAAGAGTGGAATTTTGGGGTCAGGAGTGTGTGTGCACTTAATTTGACCACAGTTTACTCTCCTGCTGGCATGAAGGGTTCCATGTTTGCAAATCCACACCAATACCTGACATTATCTGGTTTCTGTTTTTTTGTCATTCTCATAAGGCATACATTTGTTGGCTTACTAATGAATTTGAAGATCTTTTCAAATACTTGTTAGTTTTTGGGGTTTCCATTTTCATAAAATGCCGGTTTATATTCTTTGCCCAATTTCTATTGGTTTTCTGTATTTGTCTTCTCGATTTGAGAAGGTTCCTATGTATTCTAGATATTAATTCCTTGTTAGTTTAAGCACCACAAATATCATTTTCCTCTTTGTCATCTGTTAACTTTATTTATGTCAGTCTTTGTTGAACAGAAGCTCTTCATTATAAAGCAATGAAATCCATCTCACACAGATCCATAAGTGGATGCAGTGTTGTTTGTAATGGGAACAATCCCAATTCCCATTGTCCATTGCTGGGAGAGTGTCCATTGCTAGCAGAGTGGACTGGTGAAACATTAGACACACACCAAGAGGATGGAGCAGAAATTAGAAACAATGGACCAAATACACATGGAACATCAGGGAAGGACCTTAAAATTGTAGTCCTGAGTGAAGCGAGTAAGAAACAGAATTATAGATATAGATAGATATAGATATAGATTAGATATAGATATAGATATAGATATAGATATAGATATAGATATAGATATAGATATATAATTTATGCCAATTAAAATGTACATCATACAATAAGTATTTAACAAAAACATATTCAAATGAAAAAGATACACTGTGCCACACTGTATTGGCTGGTTTATATTTCTAATACATAAAGGATTCAATAATCAATAAGAAAGAGATGAAAATAATTAAAAATAGACTATTGATATCAGTAGCAACTTATCAGAGAAGACTACAAATACATCTATATATATAAAAGCCTAATATGCAAAGTGTCCCCTCAGGAGTTCGACCGACCGGGAGTTAGATTGCTCACTATGATGTGCGTTGACCACCAGGGGGAAGTGTGAAACAAAGGAAGGCCCTGGCCAGCAGCTGGCAGCCGGCAGCTGCTAGGGACCCTACCGGTGCATGAATTTTGTGCACTGGGCCTCTAGTTAGTTAATAAACATGGATACATGGTCATCCTTTTGAGCCAGGTAAATAAAAACAACATGATACCACTTAAAGCATGTCAACTGGCAAAGGTAGAAAAAGAGGGGTGATGATGTGGGTGAGCCAGTGCTCTCATGTAACACTGGTTGAGGAGAAGAGAAATTCTAGTTGTCTTTCAATCTCCATTCTTGATAATGGAATCTATTACTTTTTAAGCGCGCTGCACTGTTGACAGGGTCTAGCTGTGACTTGGTTTTAACCAATGGATATAAGTGAAAGTGTTGTGTAGGAATTCTGGGAAGCCTCCTTTAAAGAAAGGAGAAATGTGTCTGATTTCTGCTTCTTCCCAATGCTTGAATGGAGCCGAGCTTTAATAGCAGACACTCCAGCAACCATCTTGGAGCACAACGTAACTTTGAAGATGGAAGCAAGTGAAAAGGAAAGAACTCAAGCATAGTTTGGGTGTCTGAAACTTGACCTCCTGGCTCCCAATCACAAACTGGCACTGGAAAATTCCTTTTATCCCTAGCCAGTTTGGCTCAGTGTATAGAGCATCAAACTGTAGACAGAAGGATCGCTGATTTGATTACTGTCAAGGGCACATGCCTGGGTTGTGGGTTCGATCTCCAGTAGGGGGCATGCAGGAGGCAGCCAATCAATGATTCTCTCTCATCATTGATGTTTCTATCTCTCTCTCCCTCTCCTGTCTTAAAAATCAATAAAAATATACTTTACTAGGTGTACTGGTTAATAATGAGGATTTTTGTAATCAAAGAAAACACGATAATTTCAAGAGAAACATCAAAAGTGCTTTATTCAAAGTAATGTCAATTGCTAGCTACACATTTCTGAAAGTGGATTTATTTTGAGAATCCCAAATATGCACAAAATTATGGGTTGATCCAGGTCAACCATCAACATCAACTGCAAGGCTAAATCACTTCAGAAAGAAGACAACGCTCTGCGTTTGGTGGGATCAGGAAGGTGTGGTGTGTTATGAGCTTCTAAAACCAGGTGAGACTGTTAATACTGTTCACTACCGACAACAAATAATCAATTTGAATCACACTTTGATCATGAAACAACCAGAATGTTCCAGAAGAGATGACAAAGTAATTTTGCTTCATGATGACGTACCATCACACACTTCAAACCCAGTTAAAGACACACTAAAGGACCCTGCCTGGGAAGTATTAACCCACCCGCTGTATTCACCAGACCTGCTCCTTCAGATGACCACTTGTTCCGATTGATGGCACACACACTTTCTGAGCAGCACTATATATATATAAAAGAAGTGGAAAATTGGGCCTCTGAATGGTTTGCCTCAAAACAAGAAAAGTTCTATTGGGACGGTACCCACAAATTACCTGACAGATGGGGGAAATGTGTAGCTAGCGATGGACATTACTTTGAATAAAGCACTTTTGATGTTTCTCTTGAAATTATCGTTGATTACAAAATCCTCATTACTAACCGGTACACCTAGTAAATGCAGCCTTCTTCATAAAAATAAAGGAAAAAGAAAAGTCCTTATATGTGCAAGTGAGTGAGGGAGTCACACATCTCTAAGGGGTCCCCTGTCCCTCATCAGCATCCCTCCCCTCCAAAGATGGCCAATGTTGCCTGAAACAAATATTACAATAAAAAAATTATTAAACATTTCTAAATAATAATAAGAAAAATGGAAATTTAAGTAATTTAACTTTCCAATGGTGTGTTTTGTAAGACCTTAGCAAATATACTTGTGAAGTTATTTTGCACTAAGACTTCTGGAACACCTCATGTGACAGGTAATGCTTGCTTTGACTTTAGTTTCACTTTTCATGCATGTGTGTGGGTGATATACTTTCCATTTCCTCTCAATGCTTTTCTGTCCATTTTTAACTGCTCGATTTATGCAGAGAGCTGTTAACGTAAACTCACTCCTTGCTCCCAAAGCCATACTATTATTTCCAGGGAGTTACAGACTAGGAGTAGTTGTATCAAAGCGAAATTATGGGGACAGGTTTTAAATGGAGGCAAGTGGGGTCCTTTGGCTTGGAGAAGAAACTCAGCATAGGATAGCCACCTATAAATACCTGAGGGGCTCAAGAAGCAGAGATTACATAAAGAAGTGCTTTCTACAAATGAAATGATGCCCATCAACGAACTGGGCTCCCTTGCAAGGTAGTGAGTTCCCCGATCCTGGAAATATTTGTCCTGGAGAGGACATTGCTCCAGTGGGATGCACCGGGTCAAGGTCCCATGATGCACTGGGGCTCTGTGACTGACTAAACATGCAATAGCCTTATGAAAGGATGAAAAGAAGACCTCAGTGGGAACTGGATGTCTGAGGAGGAGAATTTGCAGCATGTGCCTGGCAGGATGTGAAGAGCAAGACTGGGACATGAGCTTAACTTCCTTAATGTCCTACTTTCCAGTTAACCATCAGATCCAGTTGAACTGTCCCATCCACCACCTCCCAGTCTCTCTCCACCATCTAAACCGCCTTCCTCTCTGCTTCCTCAACCCAAACCATGTTCCCACACCTCTTTTCCTCCATGGAGACTGCTCTTAAAACTTCATCCTGCAAGTCTTCCCTGAGGCACTGAATGCAGTTCTGCTTCAAAACTACTGATAGAGACCGCTGGGCTCGACACACCTGCCCACTCGTCACAGAGTAGTGAGACATAAAAGTGAAGAGAATGGCCTTTAGAGTCAGATCACAGTGAGAATTCAGCCCCTACCAACCATTACCTCTTACCACCACTCAACTTTGGTTTCCTCATCTCTCAGTTGGGGAGGATGATGCAAATGACAGCTCATGTTTGCACCAGACACGAAGTGCCTCGGGTAGATGATCTCTCTAAGAGCTGGGTACCCTTCATTCTCTTCACCTACCACCCATGGGATTTCTGGGAGGCCTGGCGCACTCTGAGCTCTATACAGACATTGCCTGCCGTTGTTACTCTAAAGCAGGTCAGGGAATCAGGTCTGTTGTAGCAATAGTAGCCCCAACTCCACTCCTTTCTCCCCAATGATCATGACAGCCTACTGTGATGTGATACCAGAGTGAGAACAACCAGTCTGCACTAACTCGGCATTTATCCACATTCATCTTGGACTGTTACTGGATTGCTCACCTGTCTATGTGTGTCTTGTCTCGGTGACGGGTCAGGGCACCTCCTCCAGCGTGAAGAGCTTCCCCACCCACAGGGTCGTGGTGAATGGAGAGTGTGTGTTGGAAGAGGAGAATCCCAGCTGGGCAGTTCCTCCAAGACAGGCTCAGGAGGGAGCTTTCCCAGGTGCCCACCTGAGGCCTTGGAGAGAAATGACAGGCTGTGGGTGGGACCTCAGAAAAAGGAGAGCTCTGGGGCCTCACAGCCTGCAAGCCTGGCTTGGCAGCAGCTCTTTTCCCTGCTCTCTTTTGAAAGGAAATTATGTGACTGCTGGCACGAGGCAATTATCATTTGTGAACATTTTTTTTCTCTCTCGTGTCATGTTAGAGAAAGACACACACAAACCTTGCCTAAGAACAGTACATTCAGGAATTACAGGCATAAGCCAATCTAGTTTTAAAAATGATGTTGCCATCTAAATTCTATTAACCCTACAATGCAATCTCCCTTAGACCAAAATATTGCAATTTCCTTCTCTTTTCACTTTCTTTTTCTCCAATTTAATTTGATTTTTGCTCTCTTTAGAGGACACACAGTAATCAGGTTGGGCCATCATCATTTCAGTATTGCTCTTAGAGTTCCTTCCCTTTATATTTGAGCCCGTTCTCTACTTCTTCCTTAATCCACTTTTTGCCCAGTGAATATCCCAAGAAGAACTGGACAGAGATAAATCATTTTGCCTTGGAAACTTATCAGGTTGAAAAAAATAAACAGTCTGCTGCTCTCCAAAACTCAGAAAATCACGTTAGCCTAAGGTACCAAGTCTGTTTATTTTCCTTTATCTGAGGGATAGATTTCATTATGAAAGCTGGGCCTGACTGAATGGCCAAAGGAGTCCCTAACACGAAAGGGAGTGCCAGAAATAATAAGTGAATGTGTTTGCTATTGAAATTGTCCAATCTGGATTTCAGAAGGGATTACATTTGTTTTTTTGGAAGGTATGAATCATATAGGTTTTAAATAATAATCCTGCAGCTTCAGCTCTTTTGGAGGGCATGCAGAGTTGCTTGCCAACTCCTGAAAGCCTGGAGAGTAATTGATTTAACAAGACTGAAGCAATATTGCTTTTCATGCAGCTTAAGGTGTAAACAAATAATTCCTCTTAACACATTTCTAATGTTTTGTATAATAACATTCATCAAATTAGGTGGAAACAAACACATCTTTTAAAAAATCCAGACTTCTTTCATTCCTTCTCTTTCTATATCCAAGAAAATGAAGAATAAATGGAATGAAGAGACCAGAATGGGGCAAGTGATGAAAGCTAAGTGGCTCATTTATTTCTTTGTTATAAATTTTCATTCCATGTTGACTTGAAAGGGAGGAAAAGTACTCTCTGCCTACAAGATGTAGTCAAAAGGATCTTTTTATTCTTTAGGAAATGAAGATGAAGAAGTAACAGCAATGATAACATTTCCATCCTGGCAAGGTGACCTCGTGTGTGGTTAGAGAGGCTGAGGAGAGTGCCGTGGTCTGGAACCATTCAAAGAAGCACTTGTGGCCACTGGGGAGCCTCAGTGAAACTCCACAACACACACTCGGGCACGCTGACTTGTTTGCTAGCTCCCGTATTCTGGTCTGCCTTGCAATCATCCTCAGTTTGGCTTCACACACGGGCATCCAAGCCCTCTGAGATTCTGCCAACCTGAGACAAGATGGATTTGATGTTGGGATGACCTTATAAGACATCTTTCAGGTAACAAGCCTGCCAGGTTAAAGACAACCTTAGTTATAGCCTGAGTAATGTGGCTTGGGACATTCTCAACCAGGAAGACTAGGCAATTCCTGCCGTCTAAATGTAGAACCCATAATCTTTCAAAGAAAAATACAAGTCAGTTAATCTACAGGGGCAAAAAAAATAATAATAATATATAAAGGCTCAGCAAAATCCTGGTATATTTGTCAAAATTAGATTGATCACTGATGAAGAGATAAATAGATCTAGCTAGATACTAGTATAAACAAATTAACATGATTCTTTCTGTCTATCTATATGTATCTATCAATCATGATATAAATATAGTTCCAAATAATGTTTTGCTAGTACTTATTATACATTATTTACATGACTTAACTTGGTATAATAATGCCAGGATTGTTTACTGTTCCTTTTTTAAATTAGCAAAATCAAAAGTAGCTCATGGTTATTCAATGAAGCAGGCAAAAGTCTGTTATTAAATCATTGTCAGTGACTCTAAGCGGGCTGTAGAGAAGACCCCCAAAATGAAAATTGACTGGAAGAGTAGGCTTGTACACTTGGTGAAGCAGACATGAGCACAATTACAATTTGCCTCAAACTTTGCAGGCAATTTACCTTTGGATTGATGTCAAGCAGGGAAAATTTCAGCCTGAGGACATTTTTAAAAAGGAACTGATCAGTATTGGAGAACAGAGGAAAGAGAAAGAACCAGAATGGGCGTGTTAATGGAAACTCCATCTCAGTCATGCCTATGCTGTTAATGTGAGTACGACAGTGGAATGGGTGTCACTGAAGCAGATAATTCGTCTTGTTCCTGTTACCCCACCATTCAACCTGCCAACCTGTCATTATTCTAAAGTAGAAATTTTTCCCCTCATTTCTGCTTTTAGTTGGCATTTTTATCCGAGAACTGAGATGCTGCCCTAATGTACCTGTAAAATGTCCTAGAAGGGAGGAGTCCATGCCCATAAAAAAATACTTGAAGACTTTCTGGATAACTGTAGGCACAGCAGAAAACAAACCTCAAAGCAACTTTATCTACATTGACTATCTTTATCAAGTGTCAAGGTCATCATGATTGGCTCCCTTTGCTTAATACATGTCAGATTATTTACTTGTTCCAATGGAAATGATATGCCTTTAAAGTTATCTGAAACCAGTGCAATTTATTTAAAGGATCCCTTCTGAATCTTATCCTCATTGTTCATCTCCATTGTCCTGGGAGGGCCTAAGTCAAGATGCCACCTGCTATTTCAACAATCAAGCAAAAGGAAGGGCCTGGGTTTAGGAGATATGAAATGGTGCTTTAGTGGGCACTTATTGGGCCCAGAGCTGAGCCTGTCTCTTTGGTAAGTAGAAGTAAGTGGAAGCAGAGTGTGTAGGCACACAGTGATGTCATCTCATTTCTACTTCCTTTTTTAAAGGAAGAAGTCATGTAGAGTGGAAAGCTCAGTTTGGGGGAGGGGAGGAAGAAGGTCAAAGGGATAGGGCTGTGGGACTCTACCTGAGGTCCTCATCAATTCTATCTCCTTTCTAGGTGGAGCTGTTTCTGCAATGGTGGGGAAATGGCTTTCTCCCTGGCTTTCATTCATTCCAGTGTATTTCAATCAAATTTAATTCACACACACACACACACAAACACACACACACACACACACACCTGCCTTCATCTCCACAAGGAGAAGTAAAGGAAGAATAACTGAGGTGAGAGTGGAAGCCATGAGTTAGGGTAAGAGGATAGTAAAGGAAGCAGACAAGGCAGCAAGGAGAAGGTTTGGATGATAAGTGTGAGAAGTGCTGTCACTGCAAAATCATGTCAAAGTTCTTTTATCTGCCCAGTCTGCGCCGCCGCCCCCCCTCCGCCCCCCAGGTTTTGCTTTCCTTCCTCAGTGGGACTTTGTGCATATATATAATGAGGTGGGAAGGAGTAGCATCTGGGTTTTGTGTGGCAGGCAGGGAAATATAAATAAGAGGAAAGAAACAACAGGGAGAAGGAAAGAACTGCTAACAATTGCCTTGATTCTCCACTTTCTTGACTTCGCCTCTATGTTTATGCTGCATAGTCTGTGATTACAAGAGCAAGTAGAGCAAGTACTGCAGATTCAGTAGCCAAGGCATAAAAAATTGGAATTACTCACCTTGGGAGAAGGACACATTTGTGATAGGATAAATGTTCATTCATCAGACACTGCCATGCAATGAATTTTCAACTGGTTAACTTCCAAATAACTTCCACATAAGACTTGTTATAATGCAGGTTGAAGGGTCCTCGAGTGTGGTTCTTATACTAAAAAAGCATCAGGATTTTGCACTTACGAAGCTCTTGATATAAAGAAATAATAAATCTTAACCAGGGAGTCTTCATCTGTGTGGACAAATCTCAGAAATCAGTGGCAGAAAGTGAAAAGATTATGGCACAAAGAGAAAGAAAAGTCATCGAATTAAACTTTGGCAATGCCTACTCAAGCACTGCTTAGAGGAAAAGGTGCACCCAGGCTGATGGAAGCTTCATCCCCGTCTTAGTGAGGGGTGTATCTAATGATCAGACTATGCCATTAAGCACACCAGTCCAATTCATTTTTAAAATGAGAAAGGAAGAGGAAGAAGAGAGACAAGCATTGATGTGACAGAGAAACATCGATCGGTTGCCTCCCGTACACACCCTAATCAGGGATAAAATCCACAATCTGGGTATGTGTGCTGACCTGGCATTGAATTGGCAACATTTCGGTGCATAGCATAATGCACAACCAACTGAGCCACACTGGCCAGGGCCTACCAATCCAAATCTGATGCCATGCTCACCTATCTCCTTTTGATGACATGGCTTTCCAGCGAGTTTACCCAAAAGGGTGAGAAGTCATTGTTCAGGCTAGTGCAAAGTTTTTAGCTATCCAGAGTTACAGTTCCCATCATCAATTAATATGCTTACATGTTATTTATTTATTTTACTATTCTAATTGCAATTGTCCTGTATTCAAACTGAATCAAAAACATTTTACAAAGCTCACTTCCTTCAAAGCTACAGGGAGTAGCCATTATCAAGATCAGCATTTGTTTCCATATATGAAGCTCCAAAAATTGATGGAAATTGGCTTTTACAAGCAGATAAAATTATATACATTTAGTGAATTTTGAAGGCACCTGAAATGAATCATTTCACATGGTGACTCAATTGGCTATGTATTGATTTTGAATTTATGTACCACACACTTTACTTTCCATTACCAATTTCATCTTGCTCTTTAGCCTGCATTTATGTTGATGGCACAAAACATATGAGCTTGTCATCTTCTAGGTTAAAGACATCTCTTTGAGGTAATTATCCAGTCTTTTAGGATTTCTCCCCCTGGTTGGTTGTTGGGGCCATTCTCTGGGTCTTCCCAGAATTTGCAGTGCTGTTGCTTGACCCAACTGTTGTTTTGGGCATCCACCTGGCACCAGTGCCTTTAACTCTGGGTCTGGCCATTGCCTCTGGAGTTGGGGACCCCATTCTCTGTGGCCTCCTCAGCCTGACCCAGCCTGCTTCCAGGCAACCACATCTCTGGGAATATCTAGGGCTCCCAAAGAAGCTCTAAGGCTCAGCTGCCATCCCTTGCACTGTTGGTCTTGTACTCCTCCCTACCATGGTGGTAGAGTCTTGCCATCCGGTTCAGCTTTTATTCCAATTTATAATCGGAGTGATCCTTTACAAACTCCAATTGTTTTTTTCATCACCCCTCCCTCCTAAGAATTCAGAGGCTCACCATTGCTTTTAAGGCGAAGTTTCTTAACAAGGACAACAAAGCATTGCACAAGTTGTACCTGCCTGCCTCACCCTATCAGGCTTTCTACCTCTCCGACCTCTGACCTTTGCTCCAGCCCCACTGGCCTTCTTTCAGTCACTACCAGCTGTGTTCCCACCCACCACTGGGATTTTGCACATGCTGCTTCCCTTGCTTTGAATGATCTTTCCCCCCTCTTCCCTGATTAACTCCTCTTTGCCCTTCAAATCTCAGTTCAAACATTAAGTATTCAATGGATGAATGTTCTGTTAAGTTATTTGGACATAACCTCTGACTAAGATAAAGGGACTAAAGTCTGAGGCAGAGGGGTTTCCAGCAGGTTCCAGTCAGTGGAAGCCCATTCCTGAGTTTGGATGATTGATGGTTTTGCCAATAATTCATGTGAGAGATGACCTAGTCCTGGTCACCAGTGGCTATGAGACTGGAGAAAAAGTGGTAAACCGGAGTTATATTTTGGAAAGAGAAAAGTATGTGAAAACTAGCTAAATTTGGTCTAAGATGACCACCAGGTTTCTAGCTGGTGCTCTTAGGTGGGAACATGGAAGTTCAGTTGTGTTAAGGTACCCATGAGACCATCAAGAAGACATATCCAGTTAGTGGCTGGCGTTATGAATCTGGAGCTTAGGGATGAGATCTGAGCTGAACATGAAGCTGTGAGACTCATAGAGATCACTGGGGTAAATGAAAAAGAACAGCTAGGAAAGAGAAAGGTGAAGGAGGAACATAGGAGGCAGGTGATTTCTAGCTTAAGCATGTGAGACCAGGATTTCCAATACATTTTATAGAATCAAGGGAAGACTTGAGAGATAAGGTCACAAAAACTTTATTTATGTAAAATTGACATAGTAATTCCCAGCTTATCTTAATAACTATAGGTTCAACGTATTATGGCCACTAACTATAAATCACTTTCAAACTTTGAACAATATGATTGGAAAAACTATCCATACTTAAGATAGGGGAAAGCATAAATTTGCTTGCAAATAGATGGCCATTTCACTTTCAATAACTCTAATATAAGTACTCTTTGTTTTAATCTATACTTTAGGTTGAAATGTCTATTTGGAGAATGGGAGAGATAGGTTCTCACTCTCTTTCTTAGATTTGTATCTACATTCAAGAATACAGCCCTAGTTGGTTTGGCTCAGTGGATAGAATGTCGGCCACAGGTTTGATTCCAGTCAAGGGCATGTACCTTAGCTGCAGGCTCCTCCCCAGCCCAGGCCCTGGTCAGGGTTCCTACAGGAGGCACCAATCGATGTGTTTCTCTCACATCAATATTTCTCTCTGTTTTTCCCTCTGTCTTCCACTCTCTCTAAAAATCAATAAAAAAATATCCTAGGGTGAGGACTTTTTTAAAAAAGAATATAAGTAAACATTTAAAAACAAACAACTGGTAGTAGTTGTAGAGCTTTTCATGAACATTTACAAAAGTGGCTATTGTAGAACTTTTTGGGAAAAAAACATTGTAATCCTGTATTCTGGAGCAAATTCAAAACTATCATGAAAGCAAAGTGACTACTTACTAAATTTTTAGATAAGTTTAAGAAAAGACAACCTAAAACTAACATACTGCTTTGTGTTAATTATATCTCAACAAAAAAAAAGAGTAAGTAAGTGATCTAGTTTAAAAAGCATATTTGGTTTTAAAATGCATGAATACAAATTTCTGAATATCATTTATATAACTTGTTTTCATTTTCTCAAAGAACATCTATAATTTAAAAAATAAATTCAAACAAATTCACTTGTTTTCCAATATACATTTTATAAGCACATTTGATACATATATTTCATACATATATATATTTGTGTGTGTGTCTATGTATGTATATGTACATATGCAATAAAATTATTTTTAAACACACACAAAAGGCAGGTTTAGCTTCTGGTATACTCTTAATTTGTTTTTTGAACCAGTGAATCATACTATTATAGTTTAAAGCCTCATTGCTCTAATTAAGTGCTCAAATGATAAATATCTATGTGTTTGGCCACTAATATGAGACCAGTGAACTTTATTTCTAATTAGAGCAACTGTGAAAATGCTAACAAACACATCTTGAATGAGTATCAGTAGGCCAAACCATTAGCAATAGCTAAAGAGGCGATTAAAACATCTCAAGATTTCTCAGTTAATCCTGACCAACAGGATAACTGCTTTTAGCTTCCTAGGTCCATCAGATATTGACAAAAATATCTTTTTGAAAATAAAATGTCAAGATGAATTTGGCTGAATAACATAAATTTGGCCACATTTTTCTCCTGCCATATAGCCACAAACTCACAGTGACTATATGGTGGTTGGAACAAATGGGGTGCCATATATGGCATTTGATTTTCTAAGAAGGCTGGGTTTAAGAACATTACATATGTGGGGGCTTTTGCTATAAGTCCAGTTGAAAAAGAAAAAGCTTTTAATAAACCCTGGAGAAGGTTCCATCTAGTGGAATGAGCTAACCTAGGAAACTGTCACTTCTGGACAGTTACCTTGTGGCTGTTCATTCGGTAAGAAGTTTGGGTTTTGTTTGGCAAAGTGCTGTGAAAGCCAGTGTGAAACTCCAGTACATGCACACACACACACACACACACACACATACACACATACACATGCACATGCTGTGCACACCTACAAAGAGGTTACAATCACTGAACCTCAAAGAAGAGACACAGATTTTCTTACAACTTGAAAATAAATAAAGCTACGTGCCTCAGTATCTCTTATTGTAATCCAAATGGCATTCAGACACCAATGGGATCAGGATTTTCCTGATGATAGCTCTGCCCTCAGCCCTGCCTTGTTCAGAGCGTTTGTTAGCTATTCAGCTTCTAAGAGTAACTAAACAATAATAATCAGGAATAGAATTTCAGTAAATGAATGAGCACACAAAAGGAAAATGCACCCTCAAGGTCTGGCTTCCTTAGCAGGGAACTCCCGCCTCCCAGCACCCTTGCTCGGCATAAGAAGTTGTAAAGAGGTGGTGTGACCTGGGCCTGCTTTTGCAACTCTGAGCAGTTGGCAAAGCCCCACTCCTTTGATAGGCAACACTCCCCGCTGCTGAGTGGCAGACTAACAGAACAGGATCACTGCGAATGGGACAATGAAAACACATTCACTGCCTTGTTTCTCCAAGTATATAGGCAGATGTTTGGATTCATTGTCTTGGTGCACATGTTTGATCAACCCCTCTCTTCCTTATTTCTGTTTTTACTTTTAAAAAATGCAAGCTTTAATATCTTAGTGAAAAAGCCTTTCTTAGAAACAGATATAGGTAGGACACATGGAGGTAAGTCATACAAGGGAAAGAACATTAATATGAATTTAAGTAACATGGAAAATACCCTCCCAACAACTCTCCAACATGTATTCATATCTATCCCTCCACAATACAAATGCCGAGTTTTCATAGCAAGTAAAGGAGGCTTCTGCTCTGATTGCGCAAACAACAAGTAGTAAGAGCCTTGAAAATAAATTATTGGGGCTACTGAGCCCAATGATGCAATGTTTCTTCTGGGCCTCAATTCTTTCATCTATAAAATTATTTCCCACTTACTCCATCTATGTCTCTTTACTCTTGTTTCTTCCACACACCATTGCCAGACTATTTTCCTGATGATAGCTCTGCCCTCAGAATTTCCTGTGGTAAAATTCTAGCCAATGTTTTAGCTATCCACCCTCCCCCCACTCCAAGCCCCTTACTTACACTCTACCCTTAAGCCAAAAGGGACTGCTTTCTGTTTTCAGTATATTTTTACACTAGTGGCCTGGTGCACAAAATTCTTGCACGGGTAGGGTCCTTAGGCCTGACTGGCAATCAGGGCCTATCTGTGGGGTGACCAGCGGGGTGATTGGGGGGGAAACCCCACTCGTACCCACCCTGGCTGGCCTGGGGTCTGTGGGCTGGGAGCAGCTCCTGTGTTAAGTGTCTGCCCCCTAGTGGTCAATGCATGTCATAGCACCCAGCTGTTCCACCAGTCCTTCAAACCTTCAGTCAATTTGCATTATTAGGTTTTTATTATATAGGACTAGAGTCCCATTGCAGGAAGATTCCTGGAAGAAGGGGCTTTGCTCCCTTCTCCCCTGCCTTGCTCCCTCCCTTCTCCGCCGCTTCGCTCCCTCCCGTCTCTGCTGCCTCAGCTCCGCTCCCGTATCCGCTCCCTTGGCTCCATTCCCTTCTCTGCTGCTTGGCTCCCTTCTGCAGCACTTGCCTTCCTTCTACACTGTCTTCAGTCTTCACTCTGCGCCTGTGTTTGCAAATTAATCGCCATCTTTGTTGGGTTAATTTGCATATTGCTCTGATTGGCTGGTGGGCATAGCAAAGGGATGTCAATTTGCATGTTTCTCTTTTCTTAGTGTACACTGTTCTTGCCCCAACCCCAATCTTTTAACAGCTTAACATTTTTCGTGTCCCTTGAAATGCATTTCAAATCTGATCTCTTTAGTGAAACTTTTCCCGAGTCCCACAGTTATATGTGGTCCTCCCCTCTTTCAAAGCAGCTGACCCTTGCATGTCTCTTCACTAGGTCTGTTTTCCTCCTAGAACCTTATATACTCCGTCAATCTCCACCGTCCAGTTAGACTGTGAGCTCCTCCAGACAGGCAACTTCTCGTTATCTCATCTGTGTGCCACACCTCACCCTCTACAGCAGAATACCCTTCTCAAGGTGGGTATCTGAAGGAAGGAGCTGAATCAATATGTTTTCCTCTTATTTGAAAACAATCAAAGGAATGTCAGGTAATAATAGGGCTAAGGAAGTGAACTATTAGGTGAGAAGGGTCAGTGGGGAAGCAGTTGTCTTTCTTCTCCATAGAGAGGAAAGAATATCTTTCCATCTAGTCCTCATACTAATCCGTTACCATCTCAGACCACACATATCCCAGTGAGGTCAAGAAATAGCAGCAATATATAAGGGATATAGTCAATACTACTGTAATAACTATGTATGGTTCCTGGTGGGCACTTGAAATGTTGGGGGAACACTTTGTAAAGTATGTAATTATTTAACCACTATGCTGTGCACCGGAAACTAAAACAGAATAATATTCAATGTAATCTGTAATTGAAAAATAAAAACATTTAAAAAACCAGACAAAATAGCAAGAAAAAATGGGAGCTTTCATATCCTGGGAGTGACAACTGTCCTTTGTTTTTCTCCAGCACCATCTCAGAGAACCTGGGAAGGGTGGGGGAAGGGGCAGAAAGAGAAGGGTTTGAGAAGCCCCTCATCGAGAAGAAAGCAGAGTTGGGGGTGGGGAGTGTGGGCATGGGAAGAGAGAAGGAAAAGCGGGTTACTAAATTAGAGAAAAAAAGATCTTCCTATTGGTTGAGACTAGGGCTGCTGAGAACTTGCCACACGGCTGGCTCTGTTCTTATTATAACTTAATCTCTGTCCTTGCCTCCTCATCTATGAAGTTCCACAGAGGCATGGAGGTTCCAAAGCACTGGAAGATTCTTGAATTACAAGGCACTGTGTAAAGGCAAAGAATTATCATTATTATTATGAGGAACCTGTCAAAGACAGAAACAGACACCACAATGCATAATTTTTTTAAAAATAAATACCATGCTGTCAAATTGGATAGTGACTGGCTGTTAGATAACTTGGCAACTGCAGCCGAGCAAATGTGCAGGAGAGGTGAGTATTTTTCCACTCTTCCTGAAGGCTGGAAACATAAACAGCAACTCTTTTTTTTTTTTTTTTTTTTTGCATCAATCTTTCAGTCGTGTCCATCAAATTAGGCTTTCAAGTTTAATGCTGAATAAAATACCCTAAACACAGCGGAGAGCAAGCCCAGACTGAACATCTTGAAAGTGATGAGCTGAGAGAGCGTGCACATTCCACGTGAATGTTTCAGCGGTGTCAGAAAATGCAGCACACTCAAAAAATCGGTCTGCGGATTTCTTCGGTGCATTCCCTCTTAACAGTCCAAAGGGAATTCGCGTTTCAACTGTAGGATGTACTGCCACAGCAGTTTAGGCGGAGCTGGTAGTATCAGAGCAGGGGGTAGGGAGCTGAACACCCCATGCTCCCGCACAAACTAGGACACCCAGAGCAGAGCAGAAGTACACAATAGGTGTGGCCCTCTCACAGCTCTTCGGCACAAGGTGGAGCAAGATCAACTGTGTTTGTCTGGATTGAGGACCAAGGACATAGTGAGGGAGTGGGAGCGGGGAGCCACACTCTTGCTGGTGAGCAAAGGGATTGGCTAATAATAGTTGTGTTTATACCAGGGAGAATTGAAGCCACAGCAGAAGGGGAAACTAAAGACATTAAATTTTAGTAGAGCTAATTTTGGAAGAAAGGGAAAGTGCTGGGGGAAATGAAACAGGATAAAGCTGTTGAAGAGAAAGCCACAAAGGAAATAGAGAGTGTTCAAAGAAATATTAATGCATGACCAAAATCACTACAAGCTACCCAGTCATAAATATTCCAACAGAGTTAAAAAAAAAAAACAAAAAAAAAACAAAAGCCAAGGTGGATTCAGAAAAGCTTCTAGGGTAAGAGAAGCAGAAACACTGTTTTATAAGAATTTGTGGAAGTATAAGAACTCAAGGATGGCCTCAAAGGCAATTACTGAGTGCAAATAAAATGTGGAGAAGTAATTCTTTTGTTGGACAAACACCTCTGTTTACTTCTGTACATTTTTCTCCTAGTTCCCTTTCTGTCAACCTATAAATACTCCTGTTTGTACTTTTCTGTCTGGCATCCACTTCAAGTGTCTGGATTCATCTTATGTTTACTCCCATATGTTCTTGATTGAAGGTAGGGAGATGGTTTATCTAAAGATGGGGGGTGGGGGGAGCAGACCCAGCTCAGGGAAAATGTTAAAGACGTTGGCAATAGCTACCCTGCCTGTTAAGAATGCTTCCCTCAACATCAGAACAGAAAAGCTTCTGAGGCACATGAGCAAGTCAAGATGTCAGAAGCAGACATTTGGACCAGGGTCTCATAGAGAGAACACAGAGTCACTGAAGATGGCACAGGTGAGCATCTCTGCCCCACGGTTCCCTTAGCAACACTCCTCTGAACTCAGTGGGAAGAAGGCACACATCTGTCTGTGTGGCTTCACACAAGGGTAAGGAAGGCACAAGAGACCTACAGCTTCTAAGCTTAACTCCCTAATAAGTAGGTCAAGTGGAAGTCTGCAAATTAAAAATGGAAATCAGGAAGGGGCAAAACCATACCTCCTGGCTAAGCTACCAGCGAATGACTCCAAGTCAGCATGGCAAAAAAGGGAAGCCTCTGATAATAAAAAGAATCCTCTGATCTGTGGAAATCAAATACACTTACCAGCAAGCACCTGTACTCTGCAATCCAAAATAGCGTGAATGTTAATATTTAGCTTTAATAGAGTTTCTGGGTCTCAGTGTGGTGGTTAGCTTGTGTTTGTCACAAAAATCCTGGAAATTTTTTCTAGACCTTAGTAGTTGCTACTTACAGGTGAGCCCCTAAGACCTCGGTCTAGAGGCCCTGCTGGGAGCTGGCCAAAGGTGAGGGATCCCTAGTCTGCTCCACCATTTTTGTGTGAGCTACACCTGGAGGAGAGCACTCACAGTTAGACTGTCCACATCTACCTTGTACGGTAGAGACAGAAACGGTTCCTCACTGAGAAATCTGGGGAGTTAGAATCCCTGCAAATGGAACCAGCTCAAAGGCTTGAAAACTAAACACAGCAGGCTGGCTCTTAGATTCCGGGGAAGGCTGGAGAAAAAGAGGCTACGCTTGGCCCCACTGTTTTAGCTCCTCCATCGTACATTAACAACGGGAGACTAGAGGAGGGTTGTACTGGGTTGAATAGAAACCCCTCAAAATGTATGTCCATCTAAAACCTCTAAAGGTGACCTTATTTGGAAATATGGTGACTGAGATGTAATTAATTAAGATGAGTCATACTGGATAGGGTGGGTCCTAAATCCAATGACTGGTGTCCTTATCACACACACACAAAGAGAGAGAGGCTATATGAAGATGAATCAGAGATTGGAATGATGCAGCTACAAGCCGAGGAATGCCAAGGGTTGCCAGCAACCATCAGCAGCTAAGCGGCACAAAAGGATTCTTTCCCAGAACCCTCAGAGGGCGTGTGTCCCTGTTGATACCTTGATTTTGGGCTTCCAGCCTCCAGAATACCAGAGAATACATTTCTGTGCCTTTAAGTCATCTAAATTGTGGTAGTTTATTATGGCAGCCCTAGGCAGCTAGTACAAGGCTGATCACCGGCAGACTGATTCAGACAAAGGAGTGAAAGAACAGTTAGAAAAACAACAAAAAGCTGACCTAAGGACAATAACAGCACAGCTTCGCAAGGCCTTTTAGCATAGAGTAAATAGCCATGTAGCCCACATGCACAGTGGGGTGGAGGACATTTTTTAAATTGAGTCTCAGGACAATTTTGAAGGGCATGAAAGTAGCACTGAAATTCCCATTGGCCAGATACTGCAAAGGGAACAGCAGGCAGGGGCAGAAAAGAAAGCGTCTTTTGTTCCCAAGGGGCAATGTTTTCAGCTGCAGTCTACTGGAAGCTATTCCTTCCCACCCAAAAGCACAGGAAAAGATAAATCACTCTGCCTAGCAGGTTGCGAGGAAAGACCAAAGGATTTGTTGGAATCTGCAGTAGGAGATTCGGCCTCGTAAAATAAACCATGAAAGTCAGGCTGGTGCTGAAAATCACTGTGGGCCTTTGCTTCTCAGGTGTTCTTCCCTATGCCCATGTCCAGTTCCTTCTTCCATTCCTCAATGTGTGGTCCCAACCCAAGGCCCCCGAGGGCCCCTGTTTCCTTCTGTTCTCTTCTGTCTTGGCTTTGGACATCCTTAGATTTCCCTGCACAAAGACAGTTCAGGCCATCCACTATGCATTCCCTCAACCTCCTGCCCCTTTTCCAACAAATATCCATTATACAGGTGTCTTTCCCTCCTGACTTGGAAGGATAGGTATCTCTGTTAAGTTCAAAGCGAACTCCTCCACTTCTTCTCTGTATCTTCTAATCTACTCAAGGCTTTATCTTCTTTCATCATGCTAGCTTCTTCTTGTTCTCTTTAGTATAAAATATATTCAAACTTTCTCAACTTAGGAAACCTCTCCCTGACTTTGGTGATAGCTCCCATCACTCTCAGTAATTATCCTCTCCTCCTCCTCTTCTTGATGCTTTTTGGAAGCACAGACTACATTCAACAGGACCATTTTTGCACCATACAGCTGCAAGCCTGGCTTTTGGCTACACTGAAACTATCCTCACCACCAAGGTGACTGCTGAATTAGATGAACACTTTCTAGTTTGATCTTAGTTGATATCTTTGTGATATTTGGCAATGACCACCTTGAAATTCTATTCTTCTGTGACTTTATGACATTACTCTCTTGTTTTTCCGCTACCTCTCTAGAAACTCAATGTTTATCCCCTTCCTTTGATCTCCTTTTTTTTTTTAGAATTAACCCAAGGTCTTCCCATAGCCTCCCTACTACCACCTTTAAAAATGTTGTGCCGC
>NW_006291009.1:753588-754768 GCF_000327345.1 Myotis davidii
CAGCTGTGGACATTTTAAAGCTGGGCCCTGGTCCTGCGGGAGGCAACCAATCGATGTGTTTCTCGCTGTTGTAAAAAATCAATAAAATATATTTTAAAAAATAAAAATAAAAATAAAAATAAAAATGTTGTGCCCTCTTTTTTATTCTGAGGGGACAATGCTTGGGAACACTCTGCCCAAAGACTACCATCCATATCCATATGTTAATACATGCTGATGAATCCCAAGTATATATCTAAAGCTCTGGTCTTTTTCCTTACATTCATATTCCACAGGCTCTCCCAATTCAACATATTCAAACCTAAACTAATCATCTTGCTCTAATTACTCCTCCCATGTTCCAGCTCCCCAGTCAAAGCCCCTGTTTTCCCCCTTAGCTTCTTTCACTCACTACTGATAATTCAACTCAGCTTGCTTAAAGTACCAAGTATCTAGGTGCTTGGCCCTGAGCTCGCAGAGAAAAATGAGATCTCAGAGAATAGTAAGAGAGAGAGAAATAGCCAAACATATACTACTAGAGGCCCAGTGCACAAAAATTTGTGCACTCGGGGGGTCCCTCAGCCTGGCGTGTGCCCTCTCGCAGTCAGGGACCCCTCAGGGGATGTACACCTGCTTGGTTAGGCCCGCTCCCGAGGGGATCAGGCCTAAACTGGCAGTCAGACATCCCTCTGGCAGCCCAGGAGCCTTCGGGGGATGCCCACTTGCCAGTGGAGACCAGGCCTAAGCTGCAGTCGGACATCCTTAGCACTGCTGAGGAGGTCGGAGAGGCTCCTGCCATTACTGCTGTGCTGGCAGCCATCAGCCTGGCTTGTGGCTGAGCAGAGCTCCCCCCCGTGGGAGTGCACTGACCACCAGGGGGCAGCTTCTGCATTGAGCATCTGCCCCCTGGTGGTCAGTGTGTGTCATAGTGACCAGTCATTCCCAGTCATTCTGCTGTTAGGGTCAATTTGCAATATTACCCTTTAATTATATGCCTGGTGCATGGGTGGGGGCTGGCTGGTTTGTCCTGAAGGGTGTTCCGGATCAGGCTGGGGGTCCCGCTGGGGTGCTGGGCCAGCCTGGGTGAGGGGCTGAGGGCCATTTTCAGACTAGCTACACCCCCTTCAGGGTGGAGGTCCCCCACTGGGGTGCCTGGCCAGCCTGGGTGAAGGGCTGATGGCTGTTTGCAAGCTGGCCACGG
>NW_006291009.1:754885-757900 GCF_000327345.1 Myotis davidii
AAGAGCCTGCTGTGGCAAGCGGGAAGCTTGGCTTCCTCCATCATTGGGGCAACCAAGCCTCCTGCTTGCTCCAGCTCTGTGGCTGCTGGTCGCCATCTTGCTTGGGTTAATTTGCATATAGTTGCTCTGATTGGTTGGTGGGTGTGGCTTGGGGGTAGCAAAGGTACAGTCAATTTGTATGTTTCTCTTTTATTAGATTAGATAATTTAACAATAGAAGTAAAACTAGAAGTTATACTCAATATAGAGATAGCGTAGAAGAGAAAATGGTTAACTGGATCAGAATAGGAGTGAGATTAGGTCAGCAGTACCAGGGAATGCTCCCAAAGATTGATGAAATAGTCTCTTTCCCCAAAGAGTGGCTGGTCTGTCTCAGTTAATGCCTACCACCTGCAATCCACCACCTGAGCCTGAATCGCAAGTATTTTCCTAGAGTCTTCTTTTCCATCTGATCAATCCCTTTCAGTTCTGCA
Organism: Myotis davidii; assembly: GCF_000327345.1. Classification (NCBI taxonomy): domain Eukaryota; kingdom Metazoa; phylum Chordata; class Mammalia; order Chiroptera; family Vespertilionidae; genus Myotis; species Myotis davidii. The sequence goes on from NW_006291009.1 coordinate 755,358, forward strand.
TGCAAAAAGTCTCTCAAAACTTATCTCTTGGACAATTCAGTTTATCTCCTAATTGCATTACCTCCCATTTCACCCCCAGTTCTATCTCCACAAGAGCAAAGATTTCATTCAACTTGTTTACTTCTCTATTATGCATAATTTGATCAATTTCTACATGTGGTGGATGCTTAATAAATAGCTCTTTGCCGGGGTCCGACCCCAGCGAGTCCAGGGGTTCCCAAAGGTGCCAGGTCCCTTGAAACATATGCTGTGCAGATGTTTCTTTCCTGCAGCGACTGTGTCAAGCAGCAAGGATGGACCGGCTTCCGGCAAATGGGGGTTCTCAATAGGGGGGACTTACCTATGGGAATCCTGTTCCAGGGGTTCCCAAAGGTGTGGACGGAGTCGGCGAAGACTAGATTAACTACCCTCCTGGCACTTAGTTAAGGAGTTTCATCCCCTCCCTGACTTCAGGGAAAAATCCCTACCTGGGGAAACAACCTTTCTCGGAGAGGTGACCTTGGTTAAAACACACAGCGCTAAGGGGATCAAACATATTAAGAATAGTATGCTATATATGCCAGGTCCCTTGAAACAGCAAGGATGGCCTGGCTTCCGGCAGCTCTTGAATGAAAAGGTGCTCCAAAATGATATTCCTAAAACCTAGATCATGCCACTTTACTCCTTCCAAATTTTCAGCCCTCAAAGTAAAATTTAAAATTGGCTTGGCAAACAAAGCCCTTAACATCCTGGTCTTTGTAGATTTTATCACTCTTTCAATCTTCCATGTCTTTGATCTCACTGTCCCCTTCCCTGAAATACATTGACCTTGCTGGTCCTCACAATGGACTTCTACTCATCTTTTAAGATTTAGTTCAGAAATCTTTTTTCTCCCATTCACCCTCTCTGACCAAACAAGGCTATGGCTTGTTTTTGACCCTATGTCCTCTTAGACTCTAGCAATGTATATTATTAATTATCTCTTTAATATATTTACATATCTATTTCTTCAATAAAATTGGGGCTCCTTGAAGACAGGGCCTGTGAATCAGAACAAAAAAAAACCAAAGCCTAATTAGCATGTGATGGTGGTCACTTGGGTCAAAGAGAAAACCAGAAGTATACACAAAATGCAGGCCTTCTACTATTTACATATTGCTGTCTTCCTGGTTAAAATTGTATTACGTGTATATAAGAAGGCAATCAAGTGTGTAATATATTTAGAAAGATTTCTATCAAAATGGTTCAGATTTTAGAAATATTTTGGAACTTACAAAGGATAAGCTGTCATTATCCAAAGGCTCATTCGTACGGAACACCTCATTGCCTTACAAAAGTAAATAAATGGATATATACAAAGATCCTATAACATGCAGCAACACCTCCAGAGCAAAGGCAAGATGACAAATTCCAGCGGTATGATCTACACCATTGAGCCCCAAAGGAAAAACCGGGAAGGCCATGGGTGAAAGCCACAAAACTGAGAAGAGCATAAAACACAGAGTTTAGAGGCTTGAAAGGGAACTTTCTTCTTTTCGACATAAAGGGAGACTGCTGCTTATAAAGTGTTTTCAAATCATGGTGTTTAGCATGCCTTTGACTCTCTTGATTTGTGAAGCATGATTATGAATATTTACTAATTGATCTACCGGCAAAGCCCTCTTTAGAATTCAGTAATACTGGATCCCAATTAAAGAGGAGCAAACATGCCTGGAGAAACCACGTACAATCCTGTGGCTGGGCTGGAATCCTCAGCAGCAATGAGGTCAGTCATTGCAGATGTAAATTGCTCAGGTCTTAGTGCTGGGCCAGTGTGTTCCAAATTCTGGAACCTTCATGAGATGAATTTAATTGGTAAAGGACAGATTTTCCCCACCCCATCCTCCTAGCTTTATTGAGAAGATATTTTTTATTAATATAGTTAATTATTTATTTTAATGTGCCTTTGGACAATTTATAAACATAGTATCTTACTCATGATTTTATAAGGCTTAATGAAGATTTATGAACAAAATAATTAAAAAGTAAGTCTGTTTAAAGAAAAACAATGGCCCTGGATGGCTCTAACCACTAAGTGGTTAGAGAATGGGCCCGTGCACCAAAGAGTTGTGGGTTCAATTCTCAGTTAAGGGCACATACCTGGGTTGCAGATTCGATCCCTGGGCCCATTTAGGGTGCGTGGGGGAGGCAACCAATGTTTCTCTCCCTCTCTGTTTCTCTCCCCCTCCCTCCTGCCCATTCACTCTCTCTAAAAATAAAAATAAAAAAAATCAGTGGGAAAAATTATCATCAGGTGAGGATTAACAAAAAACAAAAATATAAATCAAATCAAATCAAAATAGTGATAGTACTGACATCATGGGCCTATGGAGAAAGCCACTATGGTGATATATGAATGAAGTTTTGGGAAGCACTGAGTAAGAACAATGCTCACTCTTACTGTTTCAAATTTGTGCCTGTTTAATCCTTGTGTCTATAACTAAATTATTATAAATTTGTAAAGTTTTTATTTCTGATGTGGAGTTAAAGGAAAGGGATAGAAAAGTAAGGGGGGGTGGTGATGT
>NW_006291009.1:758059-762155 GCF_000327345.1 Myotis davidii
GAAAGCTTTCTTCTTGCCAATATCTCATACAAACAGCACACAGCAGTGACTCAATCAAACAACACCGAGAATTCAGAGCCCAGCTCTCTTAGTAGAGACAAAGCTCCTAGGGGTGTTGACCAAAAATAAATAAATTCATTTATTCATTCATTTTTTAAAAAATTTTAAAAGAGGCTTCTTGAAGTCCCTCTTTTAAAAACTTTTTTTTCAAATTACCTCTTTAAATTGCATCCTTGCCGAAACCGGTTTGGCTCAGTGGATAGAGCATCAGCCTGTGGACTGAAAGGTCCCAGGTTCGATTCCGGTCAAGGTCATGTACCTGGGTTGCGGGCACATCCCCAGTGGGAGCTGTGCAGGAGGCAGCTGATCGATGTTTCTCTCTCATCGATGTTTCTAACTCTCTATCTCTCTCTCCCTTCCTCTCTGTAAAAAAATCAATAAAATATAAAAAAATAAATAAATAAATTGCATCCTTGTAGTTGATCGGAATTTAACAGAGGAAACCAGACTGAGAAATAGAGGTAGCCCGTAGGCATGTCACGTCAGTTCTGCAAAGACCACTGAAGCAGGAGTCAGGTCTGCCAGAATAAAGCCCTATGACATCACAGTCAGCCACTAAGAGATGATTTATGGTTACCTATAAAAGGGTCCAGCCTCTGGCCCTTAAATATCTCTCAGCCTCATCTCTGACCATTCCAGCATAGGTACCTCGTTATTTTTTAAGACTCAGCTCAACCTCACTTCTTTCAGAAGACTTTCCTGTGTTCTGAGTCAGACCCAATGCTCTGGGCTCCTATAGTGCCCCCAACCTCCTCCCCTCCTTATCGCCTATATTTATTAAACACATACTATGTCCCAGTGACTATTCTAAGTATTGGAGCTGTAATAGTAGCACCCCTAGTTTCATGAAGTGTAGATGGGGAGAGGTGAGGGTGGGAAACAAAACACAACCCTCCTTCCAAAAACCCACTCCAAATCGTAAACAATCTAATTTTTTATGGGGAAAGTTCTGAGGACAACAAAAGGGTGATGTGTCATGATCTGAGGAGGGTTATTTACTTTAGATTGAGCAGACATGACACGAAAGAGCTGGAAATAGGAAGATGTGGAAGGTCAGTGGCAACAGCATATGAAAATATTCTAAGACAAGGAAGAGCTTTGGGCGTTTCATGAACAGAAACAAGAGTGGGGGCCTCAAGTGAAATGAACAAAGAGGGGCCAAGACGAGGTTAAAAAGTTAGGTAGGAGCCAGGAACCACAGGGCTTTCTAGGCCATGCCAAGGCAAGTCGACTTTATTGTAAGAGCAACCAGAAGCCACCGACCTAAGTGGTTTTCAACCAATGAGAGGTGGAAGGATCTTATCAGAATCAGCCAAGGAGCTAATTTAAGGCTCACTTATTTACTAGACACTCAGATTCCTCAGGTCTGGGGTAGCCGGACATCACATTTAGTGAATCATTGACAAAAATGCTCTGAAGACACATCAAAATTGACAGGTTCAAAACCAAACTCCTCACCTTCCCCTCATTCATCGTTACGTGTCTGTCTATCCCTCTCCAAAATGGCTCTTCTAACCTATGGCTGGCACGGCAGTTCAGTCATTTAAATTGGAAATCAGAGTCATTCTTAACTACTCCTTCACTTTTACCACTAAATTTAATCAGACTGAGTCTTGTCCATTTCATCATCAAAATATTTCTGGAAATGGTCCTTCTCTCCTGCCCACTGCAACTGCATTAGCTCAGACTTCCATCACCTCTCATCTGATATTTATCACCGTCTCCTAAACTGGCCTGTGGTCTTCACGTGCAAAGTACCTTCCATCCTGCAGTCAGTGTTCTCTTTCTAAAACAGGATCGTGATCACTGTGAGTAGATCTCTAAGAGGCCCTTTTCTGACATTCCCTCTCCAGATATTGCTGACTTCTTGCCTGTTAAATATCACTGATAACTCTGTGTGCTTACACAATAAATCTTGAGCTTACTGTGGTATATCAGACCCTTTCGAATTTGTCTCAGTTTAGGCCCCTCACTCCTCTCTAACATTCTACGTGCTACAATTACTTCTTGCTTCTAGGACATTCCCTGCCTTTTCATGTGTCTCTGTCTTCTCACAAGCTCTTTCCTCTGTCTAGAATGATCTTCTTCCCAGGTAAACTCCACTTGCTTTTAAAGCTCCAGCTCAAAGGATCCTCCTAAGTGTAGGCACTCCATTCTCAGTGCCCCCTCATACAGCCCTTAGCACTTTAAATTTTCAGGACTTCTCATTTCAGTTATAAATATTTGAATCCCCAGGAGCCTCTCCAGAGCAGAGACTGGATCTTCTCTATTTATTTCTAGCACCTAGCATAGCATCTGGCACAGGTAAACAAGGCAGAGCAATATGATTGCTACTATGGCAAGAGATGTAAGCAAATGAGGAGTCACAGAGACCTTGATCAAGGTGGCAACATTTGGATTGGGTCTTAAAGATAAGCAGGAGCTTGGTAAGTGCTCAAAGATATAATTGGCTTTTTTTAAATACATTTTTTATTGATTTCAGAGAGGAAGGGAAAGGGAGAGGGAGATAGAAACATCAATGATGAGAGGATCACCGATTAGCCGCCTCCTGCACACCCCTTACTGGGGATTGAGCCGGCAACCTGGGCATGTGGTCTTGACTGGAATCGAACCTGGGACCCTTCAGTCCACAGGCTGATGCTTTCTCCACTAAGCCAACCTGGCTAGGGCTAAAAGATATAATTGTTGAATGGATAAGCCAATGAATTACTTTTGCCCCCCCACCCCCCCTACCACCACTCCATTTGCTTTGTATTTTTATATCCAACTTCCTTCTCTGCAACCAAACAAATGAGAAAAACAAACAAACAAACAAACAAAAAACCCACATAAGGTACAAAGTTTCACTCCAGTTCTGTTCGATAGCCCCATGGATTCTTCCTCAGTCACAGCTTTAAATAATGTAAGGTGATGCTAACTTGGAATTATCTTGGCACAGCAACTGCATCTGAAATTTAACTGGGTTTAGGCCAAAAGATTTCATTTTTCAAGTGGTTTGCCAAAATGGCTAAAACAGAAATAAGCAGGCACTGCTTTATATATAGTTTACTTCCTCTTCTGTCCAGGGAGTTGCTGGCCCACTTTGAAATTGGTGAAACTTCTCCGGGGGAGAAAAGCAATGATCATTCCTTTTAGTTTAACTACAGGTAGGGCAGCCACTCAGAGACACTGGAGTGCTTGAACTATTTGTCCTGGCACTTTTATTTGGGTTTACCTGATAAAGTGCTCTGCTAAGAACTTGCTAATGAAAATGTGGTGTTATTAACATTTGACTGTGCTTAGAAGGCCAAAAGTTCAGCAAGGTTTAGAAAGAAGATGTCTGTATATCTCCCTTAGCAGTGGTTCCCCCACTGCAATCACAGAGCGGAACCCAGAGAGCAAAGGCAGCTGTATGGGGTGAGCTGGAAGGCTTTTGATGCATAACTACACTGAGACACAACTGGAGCCGGGGGAGAGGAGCTGCCTTTATACAGAGAAGGCCTCTGTGTTGTCGCACAGGGATTGTTCATCTGTGTTCATCTTTGCCTGGACAATAGGAGGAGCTTCATTGAGCTGCGCTGTCATTCTGTAGAATGCATGTTGCCCAACTTCAGGGTAAAGCCAATCCCACACTGGCCAGTTTCCATTTCCTCTTCCATAAAATAGGAGAATTCAAATCTAAGAGAGTATGAATCTTTGAGTTCAGAGGAACTGAAGCTTGCTGACAAGGGAGTATGGCGCACGTCATATTGCTCTGAACTTGTTTACAAGTACTGAGGAATAAGACTTGTAAACAAGTTCAGAGCAATATGACTGATGCTATGGTAAGAGGTAGAAGCAAATGAGGAGTCACAGAAACCTTCATCAAGGTCGTAACATTTGGATTGGGTCTTGAAGATAAGCAGCAGCTTGTTAAGTAAGGCAGAAGAGAGCTTCAGCAAAGAGATCAGGGTCTCTCTACACCTTGTCTTCTGTCATTGCTCAACATGAACCCTCAAGTACTTCCGGTTTCCTTAGTGTATATCAGATATGCTAGACTCATTATCATCACACTCTT
>NW_006291009.1:762381-764966 GCF_000327345.1 Myotis davidii
ATTCCTAAATGCCAGGGCCTAGCACCTACCTCCTTGAAACTTCCCATGTGATCTTCCCAACCATAGTTGGTGAAATGATACTAATACTGATACATCTGAGGATGAGGCCAGAGAGTATATAGCCATATGAGGGCTAAACTCATGCAAAAGAATGGCTCATGAAGGTCCTTCTATTCTGTTCTCAAAGCATCACAAGAAAATGTAATGCCAAGTTCACAAATGGCTGCAACTATTCTAGCCCACAGTGTTCTCCCCCTGCCTTGAAATTCTAAAACACTCTTAGTTTGTACTGCCAACTTACATATATAAGTGTATCATTTTAGAAATAAATGCATCATTTTTGTTGTTTCTTATGTGTCTTTAACTAGACAATAGTTGTATAGTTAGTTGTATCTGACTTACTAGACAATAAGCTCCTTCGTGACAGAAACCAACTCTCATGTTCCTCTATAAGTAGTATGACCCTACCCTTGGATATCCAGTGGCATCTCAGTTACACCAATCATGTGATTGCTTTCCTTAGAAGCTTCCCAATAGCCAGCCCTAGAAACCAGTACTGGAAACATCCATTCATCAATCGTAGGTACATAGAAATTATTTTATTTTCTCCAAATTTTCACCAACCACTTGTTCCTGAGGACAAAATGTCTCAAAGCATTGCTTGGTCTATGACAGCAGCTCAATACAATTCCACTATTTTATGCAAATGTTTCTTAAAACTGTATCTCTAGCCTTAATATGTTATATGATCATCAAGACTCCCATGGTCCTCCAACCACAGGCACTTACTAACCTCAATATGTCCAGAACTTATCCTCACCACCTCACCCTGATACCTGCTCTTTCTCCTTTCTTTCTTATCTCAGTGAATGGCATCTTTTCTGTTACTCGAGCAAAACCAAACCAAACCCTGTGAGACATCTTTCCCTCTAAATAGAGTATCCATAAAACCAAGCACACAAACTGCTCCACTCTTCAGAGTGAGTGGACATGCTCAGGGTAATTACTCTGGCATACCTAGGACTAATCTGGACAAACCAGGACCTTCTCTACCTTGACAATCCTATCTTGAAAATCAATCACCAAATCTATTAATTCTACGTCCTAAATATCTCTTAAACCTCATTTCCCCTATTTGAAGTTGCCATCATGTCTTGCTTAGATTATTTTGGTGGCTTCCAAACGCATTTCCCTGCTCACAGTCTTGCAAACTTCCAATCTATTTTTCACCTAACAGAGAGTTCCTTCTATAACACACATTTAACCATCTTATCCCATCCTTAAAAATTCTCCAGTGGTCTGGCATTTTTAAAGAAAAAGTTTAAGCCCTTCAATCTGGTCCCCACTTACCTCTTCAACATAGTCTTATATTACCCTTGCTTCTTATTGCCTTGTAATTTATGCTACAGCCTGACTGCCCTACTTTAGGTTTCCTGCAGATGCTGTACTCTCATATATGCAGCCTTTACACATGCTCTAACCAGTGCCTGAAACCCTTTCTTCCCTCATATATTTCACATGGTGAACTCTTCTTGACCCTTCAGTATTCCTTCAATATTACCCCCAAGGCTTACAACTAACTCTCACCTGGCAACTGGAATGACCTAGATAAAACACAAATATAACCATGTCACTTCTTTGCTTAAATAATTCAGTGATTTCTGATCTCCCACAGCATAAAATCTAAGCTCCTTGGTAAACATCTGCAAACATTGATCTACTCTATCTTTGCTCTTACCATTTTTTGTGCCTAGAAGCTCCTTCCATATTTTTGTGGGATGCTGGGTTTAAAACTTGGTTCTAACACTTACTAGCTGGGTTATCTTGGACAAATTTTTAACCTGTGTCTTGGTATCATCCTCAGTACAGTAAGTATAATCATAGCATCTATCTCAGAGAGTTTTTTGTGTGAAGATGACATGAATGAGTATTTAAAATAGTGCACATAACAAACTTCCAATGAATATTAGTCATCATCATTAGTATCCTTAGAACTATTGATGTTCTAGACATCTTTAAGAAATTTTTGTTCAACCTCTAAGTTGTATTCCTTCATTCAATAATATTTTAAAATCCCTACAGTGGCCCTGGCAGAGTGACTCAGTTGGTTAGAGGGTCATCAGATATGCCAAGGTTTGGGATTCCATCCCTGGTCAGGCACATGCAGGAATCAACTAATGAGAGCACAAGTGGGTGGAGCAGTAAGTTGATATCTCTCTCTTTCTCTCTCTCTCTTAAATTGATAAATTTTAAAAAAATAATATAAAACCTCTATAGTCTTCCAGATAATGTAAGAAATAAAGATAATTTTTAAAAAATATATAAACAATAATATGTTTTTAAATTTAAAAATAATATTTATAGCCCTAACCAGTTTGGCTCAGTGGATAGAGCTTTGGCCTGCAGACTGAGAGGTCCCAGGTTCGATTCTAGTCAAGGGCATGTACCTTGGTTGGGGGCACATCCCCAATAGGGGGTGTGCAGGAGGCAGCTGATCAATGTTTCTCTCTCATTGATGTTTCTAACTCTCTAACCCTCTCCCTTCCTCTCTGTAAAAAATCAATAAAATATATTTACAAAGAGTA
>NW_006291009.1:765675-774546 GCF_000327345.1 Myotis davidii
TAAAAACACATGAAAAAGACAACATATAAATGCATTAATATCACAATAAATATAAGGAATGTACACTTTTGGAAACTGGAGCACTAAGGTTTCTAGATGGGATAAAAACAAGATTCAGCATTCACCACTTAAGAAAGGCACACTGCCCTAACCAGTTTGGATCAGTGGATAGAGTGTGGATAGGCCTGCGGACTGAAGGGTCCCAGGTTCGATTCCGGTCAAGTGCATGTACCTTGGTGGTGGGCACAGCCCCAGTAGGGGGTGTGCAAGAGGCAGCTGATCGATGTTTCTTCTCTCTCATTGTTTCTAACTCTCTAACCCTCTCCCTTCCTCTCTGTAAAAAAAATCAATAAAATATATTTTTTAAAAAATAATATTTATAAAATTCTACAGTTTTCTGGAGATACTAGAAAATAAAAATGAATAACACAGTCCCTGGTTTCAAGAATAGCATAATCTAATCCTCTTCTCATGCCACTAGTGGTAATCAAATCATAGTATATCAATATCATCTATTCATATGTCACCTTCTCTGTGGGACTATATAATCCTCATAGGCAGAAATGGATGTATTCATTTTTGATCTCCAATGCTAGTGTATTTCTTAGCACAGAGCAGGTTCTCCATTAATGTTTGTTGGGCTGAATGATCACCATATTTAATCATTGTAGTCTTATACAACTCTTGGCAAATATTCTGTAAGCAAGTCTCTAATTCATAAAAATCAGTTCATACCAGTTCTAAATTTCCCTTTCTTGTTTCTGCTGTGCTGAAGAAAATAAAAGTCCTACTGTACTGTTTGTTATTTCTGGTGATTTCAGACGTCTGAAAACTTTAGAGACAATATATGGTGTAAGATGTTATGTTATGTTATGGATGGAAGTGAAACATTTATGTTGGATAACTTTTCTTAGTAAGCTCCATAAAAATAATCATGTGTACTTCTCTGAAGCAGCAATAATAATCTTGTACTGTGGACAAATTTCAGCAAGGATCATCCAAAGTTCAATTTATCTGTCCATTCCTCCATCCATCCACCCACCCATCCATCCATCCATCCATCCATCCATCCATTCAGTCATTCAGCAAGTGATATCAACTAAGCTTAAACTCTAGGACCAGAATGGTGTCAACGCACTGAAATTTTGTGGGTTTCAGTATTTCTTACATAATTTTCAGCATTAAAAGGAACAGAAGAGAAGATAATATGGATGTCTAATTTCTCCTTAACACATTTATTATTGGCATTTTTATCTAAGCAGTAAAACTTGTGTGAGAGTTTATGATAAATCTGCCACATTTTTTGAAAAGTCTCCTTTTTAAGAAAGCAAAATATTTTTATGGTTGCTTTGAAGGAGCAAATATGAGTATTAAAAAACTTTTACCTTTTATTTATGGTTAGAAAATCATATACTTTACAAAGTGGTCCTTCCAATAGTTCAAGTAACCACCTGACCCCATACATAGTTATTATAATATTATTGACTATATTTCCAATGTTGCAGTTTACATCCCTGTGACTATTCTGTAGCTACCAATTTGTACTCTTTACTCCCTTCACCTTTTTCACCCAGCCCCCCCGCAAGCCTTTCCCCTCTGGCAACCATCAGTCTGTTCTCCCTATCTACCATCTGTTTCTGTTTTGCTTGTTTTTTTCTTTAGATTCCACATATAAGTAAAATCATACGGTATTTGTCTTTCTCTGTCTGAAAGTCCTGAGAATTTAATAGAGCTAGACCCTCAAAGCCTAATGAAGAAATGGAGAGAGATAATCATGCGGGTCTAAGTTAAAGTGGATTTCCCAATACTCACTTGGCAACTTGTAATCATTACCACCACCAAGTGTACTAATCACATTAATAATTCCAATCCCTTAAGCCAAATTGAATTGGCCTGGAATAATTGCAAAGGATATCAGGCATAGTCAAAGGGAAAATGCTTGCCATGAACTCTTTCTGTGGTTGCACACTATCATAAGCATCACATGAAGATACACTTCCTTCTGGGAATACCCCAACGGAAAAATTCTATCTCTATCGTCCACTGTTCCACACTCTCTAAAAAGCCTGATCTCTTTTGAATCAAGAGAGAAAGATTTTCTTGCCTAGACATGTCATTTCCTGCGTACAGAGCTCCACCTGCTAAATAAGGCATGGACAGCACACCCTAAAGGGAGGAAATCTCAAGGTTTGTTTGGATGAAACCTGTCATGACAAGGAAACAATCATATACTTAGTCTTGCAAGAGCTCCTTTTCAGAAGCCAGGACCAAGCCAACCTTCAGCCAACCTTGGTTAAGGTCATTAAACATCAACAAACAATAGTAGTGTTGTTACCTTACATAGTCTATTCCTCTGTGGATAATTAGGAAGTTGGAGGGATTTAGGGCCATTCCCAAGTTTACTTAACTTCCTTCTGCCATACACAGGGACATTCAACTCCTAACCCTGTATTAACGAAGATAAATATATCCAACTGTGAATAACTGATGATAATATCCCAGAAGCACTTGCTTTCTCTCTCTGGTCCAAAACTGCTGTCACATTTTCCAGGTGTTTCCCTCCAGAATGGACAATTCGCATATCACAGAGCATGCTGCCCACCTGCTCTTCTGGGAGCAGCAACCCACGAGTTCAAGGACAATATCTGAAATCATGCGTGTTATTTTCCTTAGGGTCCTTTTATAGCATGTGTCTTATCTTGAAAGCTGAAGAGACTGGCAAGTAGGACTTTCTCCCGGGGAGACTTTCTGCTGAAAAAACAACTTTCAACCCTTCTGTCCTCTCTCATTGTCTGAAAGATCCCAATTCCTCAGTAGTAATTATCTAGTTTCCTAGGATTCCCGAAGGCTTTCTAGTCCTCTAGAGAAAGTAAACACCTGTCTTTTTTTTAAAAATATATTTTTTATTGTTTTTTTTACAGAGAGGAAGGGAGAGGGATAGAGAGTTAGAAACATTGAGGAGAGAGAAACATCGATCAGCTGCCTCCTGCACATCTCCTACTGGGATGTGCCCGCAACCCAGGTACATGCCCCTGACCAGAATCAAACCCGGGACCCTTCAGTCCGCAAGCCGACGCTCTATCCACTGAGCCAAACCAGTTTCGGCAACACCTGTCTTTTATATCTTATCTGTGGGTTTTGTTCCCTCTTGGTGAGTTCTATCCTGCTGGTTACTAACTTATTAGGATCATCTAATGGAGTCATCAGCTCAAAAGTTGCATACCTTTTGTCCTCTCCTGTCGCCCAGGAGCAGCTGTCTGCCTGGAGCCAATCATCTACAATGGGCGGGCTCATGGGCAGGACTGCAGGAAGCCTCTGAGAGGCCTCGCATTCAGGGCAGCCTCTCTCTCTCTCTCTCTCTCTCTCTCACACTGAGACACCTAGATACAATCTATTTCTTTTTGTATCTGTGATTTTTCTGAGACTCTCCACTCCACTCTCTCTTTTTCTTTCTCTGTGACCCTGTCTCTTAGTATCTCTTTATCCTTCTGTTTCTCCCATGTTACTTTCCCCCTTGCATCCCTTTCATTAAAAAAATCCTGTTCTCAAATGGCTATGATGAACTGGTCACATGAGCCAGTGGGGCTTACCACATTCTTGGGTTATTCTTCCAGTACTATAAAGTACTGAGATAATAAGGATTCTGCTGTGAAAAAGAAATTGATGTTTTTGTATTCTCCAAATTTGAATGCTTAAGTTTGGGCTAGCAGTCTGCCGAAAGATATGTATAGAGAAGAAGCATGTCTCTGGGAACATGGAGTGCCCTGTCTTCTAACCATTGCCTAGGCGATAATCAGGTATTTGGTAACTTCACAGGACGTGATATGGAGCAGAGGCCCAGGTCATATGCCATCAGCATTTAGATCAAGGCTATTCTGATCATTTTAGATAATTGTTATAAGAATGTTTCAAACCAGCTTTCTACAAGTTTCTGATGCATGGAACTAAAAGCATCCTCTTGTATCCACCGTCTCCCACAATCCTACCCAGTAGCCACACCAATATCTGGTGGGCATTCTGAGTGGAATCTTAACCAACCTTCATGGGAAGAGGGAAGTGGAGTGTTAGTAAAAAGGAGCAGAAAAGATCATCAGAGAGGATAATGACACTGTAGGAAAGCACTTTTTTAAAACTTGAAATAAATATGTCCCAAGGTGGGAAATGGGCCTCTAAAATAAATAACAATTAACTACAGTTACTCATTTCTAAACAAAGAGCGTGTTTTCACATACAAAATTGGCATTTATTCTGAACTGAGAGCACGCAGTGCTGCTATAAGTACAGTGGAAAAGGCACTGTCAGGGTGCTCATAACAGGGTACAAAGATTTCGGAAAGCAGTCTGGTGGAATGTCAAGATCCTTAAACTTTTTCATATCCATTGACATATTAATATATAATTCTGGATAGAATTCTAATATATTCTGAAATAGATTTTAAAACATTAGTGCACAGAGATAATCATTATTCACCATTGCATAAAGAAAGAAAAACTGGAAGTGATTTTAATATCCACCTTTTGGGAAAAGTAGTTTGCCAAGAATTTTAAATATAGAGAAATACTTATAATAAAATGTTAAGAGAAAAAGAGCAAGCTATTACATGATCTAAACTATGAGGATATGAGTAAGGAAAACTGAATATGGAATTATAAGGTAATGTTTTCCTCCTAACTTTTTATGGCCTTACAAAATATTTACAATATGCAAATATTGCTTTAACAATTAGGGGGAAACGGCATTCTCTTGGCTATAATCTGAGAGAAACAGCTTTCCAATACTTTGATTGAGACCTCAGAATTTAAACTTTCCTCACCAGCACACAGTGCTTGGTTAGCTAAAATGATCATTTATAGCATTAAAATAATCCTCTTAGTTCACCATAATGCATTCTACACTCATCCTCAGAAAACTGTAGTCTTAAAGGCAGAAATGCAAACACTCATATAAATCTCCTGACTGGGCTCACCAACCAGTTCTTTGAAGCATGTCTCTCTGAGAAAAGAAACTGTATAAATGTTTCCTTCTGAGATGCTTAGACTCTGAAAACTTTCTATATTTAATCCTTAATTGAATTACAGTAACCATAGCCCTGATTACCCACCCACACGCAGACTTTCAGAAATCTTTCGGAGCAGCTTCCCATATACTCCAGGGTTTTCGGTAGTTACAAAATTCAGAGGGTTGACCTCAACTGAATTTTACATGAAAATATAGCGTTGCCAGTTGGCTTATAAAAGGTCTTTGGTAAGGTTTTAGTGACCATATTTTGGTGAATGGATGGAACTAGGAAAGAGAGTAGATCATGTCCTGAGATGTCTGTCTCAGGAAGCTACTCTTGCTTAGAAAGCTCTCCTCCAGGAGCTAGGGCTGGCTCCAGGTGCCATGGGACTGTCTAAAGTTCCTACTTCCTTCTAAATTTAGAAGGCTTTTACAGAAACTGTTGGTCTGATAAGTCAACCTTGCTTTTGAGTTGTGTATTCTGGATACTTAGGTTTGTCAGATTATATGTACTGGGAATATTTTCTTAACAAGGACTTTAAAAATTTTTGTATGAAGTCTAATTTGTTGGTTTTTTGTTAATTTTAGTGTTTTTATATCCACTCCCAGAAATATTTGCCTACCCCAGGTCACAAAGATACTCTTTTATGTTTTCTTATGCAGTCTTTTTTTGTGTTCATAGAATTTTATTGTTTATTGAATTTATTGGGATGACATTGGTTAACAAACTTATACAGGCTTCAGGTGTACAGTTCTACAATGCATCATCTGTATATTGCATTGTGTGTTTACCATCCCAAATCAAGTCTCCTGCTATCACCATTTATCTCCCCTTTACCTTCTTCTGCCTTTCCTCACCCACTTCCCTCTGGCAATCACCATACTGTTGTCTGTGTCCATTGTCTTTTCTTTTTTTTCTTTAGTTAATGCCTTCACCCTTCTCACCTAACCCCCAACCCCTAACCTCTTCCTTTCTGACTGCTGTCAGTCTTTTCTCTGTATCCATGAGTCTATTTCTTCTTTGCTTGTTAGTTTATTTGGTTTCTCTTGAAATCATAAATCTTTTGCCTTTTCTTGTAGAATCTTTATAGTTTTTAAGTATGTGCCCTGATCAGGAATCAAACCAGCGACTTTCTGGTACACAAGATGATGCTTAACCAATTGAGCCACCCGGCCAGGACTATAATCCACCTTGAATTAACTTTTATGGGTATAAGGGAAGATTCAAAGTTGATTTTCCCCATACATTTCTTCAATTGTTCCAGAACTATTTTGTTAATAAAACTTTACTTTCCTAACTGAATTTTCTTGACACATTTGTTAAAAATCAATTAATTGACCATATGTATGTGGATTTATAACTAGACTATTGTATTCTACTGATCTATTTGTATATCCTAACACCAATATGGCGCTGTTGTGATTACTAAAACTTATAGTGAGTCTTTAAATCATGTATTATAGGCCTTTAATTAGGTTCTTTCTTTCTGTCATCTTTCTTTCATCAAGAATTTTGTTAGCTATTCTAGGTCTTATGCATTTCTATATAAATTTTAGAATGAGCTCTTTAGTTTCTATAAGATATCTGGTAGGATTTTGATAGATAGTACATTGAATATACAGATAAATATGAGGACAATTAATAATATTGAATCTTTTTAAACCATGAACATGGTATATACTATTTATTTTGGGTATTCTTTAATTTCTCTCAGGAATGTATTACAGTTCTCAGCATGGAGCTCTTGTATGTCTTTCATTAAATAAATCCCTTAGTATTTTATGATTTTTAAATGGATTTAAATTTTTTTCATTTTCCTATTATTTACTTTTAGTTTATAAAAATGTAATAGGTTTATGCATATTGATAATGTATCCTGTGACCTTGCTAAATTTATCCGGTTAGTTGTTGTTTTGTAGAATATTTAGCATTTTCTATGTAGACTATCATGTTATCTGCAAGCGAAGACTATTTTACTTCATTTCTAATCTCTATGCCTTTTTTCTTACAGCTTTAGGTAAAATAATCATACAAGAAAATTAAAATACTTAGTGCATACAATTTTATATGTTTTAATATGCCTATAGACCAAAAAACCGTAGCCACAATCAAGATAATAAATATATTATTTATATCCATTGCAGTCAAGTTTCCTCATGCCTTTATATGCTCCCTCTTTCCTATTCCTTCTCATCTAAATATCTTTTATTTATATTACTCATCTTATTGCCTTGGCTAGAGCTCCAAATTATAAATGTCAGGAATAAAAGAGGGAATATCACTGCAGATCCTACAGATATTTAAAAAGATAATAAGAGAATATTATGAATACCAACATTTAACAACAGATAAAGTGGACAAATTTCTTGGTAAATATAAGTTACTAAAGCTAAAACCAAAAGAAATGGAAAATCTGAAGTACAGTATATCTATTAAAGAAATTGAAGCCTTTTTAAAAATCTGTTCACAAAAATACCTCTAGGCCCAAATGGTTTCATTATTGAATTGTATCAATACTGAAGGAAAACAGAGCAATACTACACAAACCCTTTCAGAAAGTAGAGAACAAACATTTTCCAACTTGAGCTCTAGCTACTTTGCACCAGGAAGAATAGGTACTGCGCTCTGGGCAAAAGATATGTAAAAAAGGGCAGTTCCCTTTTTTCAAGAATCAAATGCCCTCCTGTTTCTGCCCATTTGGGTTACCTTCCACTGACTTCAAATAGTTGTTTTTCTGTTTTGTTCACAGTTTCTAATTGCTATCAGTTCAATATAAGCTACTCTACCACTTGGGGAATGAAAATTCCTATTTATATTTATCTAAAAATTTTGAGAAAGGTATTATGCTTTACTAATATTTAAGATAATAATGGAGGCTCTGTCCTTGCTTGGACCATATACCATATAGTCACAGGCTATATATGGAAAAGAAGATAGATGTCCTGAGAGGCAAGTGAATGCAGATGGGATTCAAATGATGACTACTCCCATTGCCCCAGATTATGATGAAATTAAGTTTATCTGGATTATAAGGGATTTACAGATTTTGTTACCAGTTTTGACTAATGAGTCTTTGCAATTTGGACAAGCCTTTCAAAGGATTTCTGCAAGGAAACCAAGGGTTGAACATAAAGATATAAAAATAACCCATCACCAACTTATCCTGCTTCTATCTAAAACTAGAACTAGCTCTTGGAAAGAGACCTTGGAAAGTGAAAATGATGATGCAATCTGATGATAAGTCACTCTGAGAGTGTGACCAAGACTGAAAGCAACAGGGCAACCTGGAGCTTCATGGACTATCAACTGATTGAGAGAAAGAAGTAAAAGAAGTGGGTGGGTGACCCAGAACTCCAACAGCAGGGACAGAGAAGGCCAAAAGGTGGTATAGCTGCTTAGCATCAAACCCATAAGTGGTATTTTGTCTTGTATTTAAAGAAGGTGGGGGGATGATAATGTTCTGAAAGTAGCAATGAAAGAGATTTTAAATGAAAGTTACTTTTATTTTATTTTCTGGCTATTTTAGGCAAAAAAAAAGGAGCTTTGATTTAACTTACCCACATATTTTACTCACTAATAAAATTACTTTGGATATTTAATAAAGGAAAAGCATAATCTGAGAATTTTTAAGCTAGAAATGTTAATTAATTCAAACCACAAAAGCATTTAAAATTATTTGTTCCTTCCATTTTAAACCATGCCCCTCCTCCTACACCACCCCTCCCCACTCTCTCTCACCTCCTTTTCTCAGCCACACTTATGAAAATAGTTGTCTGTACTTACTCACCCATTCTCATAACTCCCCTTCAGTTTTGAAACCACTGTGATTTGGTTTCTGAAACTCTCAATGGTCTTGTGACTAAAGCCAACAC
>NW_006291009.1:774600-780341 GCF_000327345.1 Myotis davidii
CCCTCACCTCTCCACAGCTTGTGTTGCTGTTTACTACACGTGATTTTTAAAAACATTTTCCCTTAGTGTCTATGACGTGCCACTCTCCCGGTTCCTTGCTTACAATTCCTTTTCCGTTAACTTAGCAGGCTCTTGTTTCCTTCTCTAACCCTTGGAATTTCAATGTCTTGCAACATCCTGACTTAGTCACCATTTGTTCCCTAGTTTTTAAAAAATTCTCCCAGATATTCTGAGTCATCCTGTTGGAATTATTTTCTCCACCCTGGTAAAGTCCAAATCTCTGTTTTCAGCCCATACTTCATTCTTGAGTCCCAAATTGTATATGCAACTGCCTGTTTAACTTCAACACTTGAGTGTTCCAACTTGCTTGAAACTGAACTCATTTTATTGGCTCCCCACCTTCAGCTCATCCTCTGTGTTCTTTGTCTCAAGGGAATGGGAAATTCAGTCGTTTACATCTGATTCCTGGGAGTCACCCTTGACTCTTCTTCTTCCTCGACCCCCCTTATTCAATCAGCCACTAAGTGTTGCCAATTGAACCTCCTAAACATCTCACAAAACCATCCATTCCTTCCCAACCCCACTGTATTATCCTATGCTAGCCACTACAGTTCTCACTTTGATTCTGCATTCGTGTTCTAATTTTTCTTCTCACTCTCATTCTGTTCTCCCTCTAATCTGTTCACACTGCAGCCAAATTGCCAGAAGATTTCATTCCCCCTGCTTAAGACCATTTGATGGCTCCGCAATGCTCTCACAATGAAGTCCAACTGTCGTTACATTCTGACATGAAATGATAGGTTATTGGCTTTCAACATTCTGTACTTACCTTGTCATAACACTAATTGCATAATATTTTGAAATATCCATCTTTGTGCTTTTCTTTTCCCAGCATCTGTGCTAGTGTGACTTTTCCCTTTGTCAGAGACATCTACTTTGCCTGGAAAAGTAGGATTGTTAAAGCAGGAATTTAAAAAGCAGGAAACAGTCAATGTTCAGTATTTCTTTTTTTAAAACCTCTAAACAGGCTTTTGAATATCTGAAGAGAAGTCCTGAGGGAATTTGAGAACAGAGTTTAGACTGTAAAAATAGAAGTAGAAAGAGGATAAAAGAAAAATGGAGCATTGCCTCCCCACCACTACATCTAAATAGAGAGTCCTTTGGGCTGAGGAGGAGGAGTGTGATGGGGTGGAGGATAGGCATGGCCTTAGAGGAGGGGGCCTGGGAATGAGAGGTCTGACCAGACAGGACAAATATAGGCAAGCAGGGCCAGCATCAGGAGAATTGCTAGTCATGGGGGACAGTCCTGGGGATATCTGCTGAAGCTGAACCAATGCCTATAAACCTCTTGTAACCATCTAGGCATACACACACGGCTCAAAGGGAGAAGTCATGTCAGCCATTTGTTTTGTCCTTGACAGTTTTGATTCTAATAGTTCAGTTTATTGTAGTTTTTCATCTGAAATACATGGGTAGTCACTGCTCCCCTCCATTTATTAAGAGCTTAGGATACTCATAAACTCTCCTCCCAACAGAGGGTGATGGGCCCTGATACCTAAAGATGACATGGTGATATGGAAGGGACAGTCCTGTCACTGGCTTGGGTGTAACTGGATGAGTGAAACACAGTCCTACCACACACGTACTATACACTATTGTAATACCTTCCTTACTTTTCCTATCTGCTACTAATTATAAGCTTATGAAGACAAAGATCATGTCAACCTTGGTCAACATTAGACCCCAGTGCCCCATGTAGTGCCTGTATGTTGTGTGCTCTGTAAATATTGGTTGGTTAAAGCAAAAAAATGAATGATTTTAAATTAAGTGATTTTAAGTGGTATCTTTAAATATTAAACTTGCATGTATATGTGCCTAACCCATGGACACAGACAATAAGGTGGTGAAGGGGGCTGGGGTCGGCTAGAATGGGTCAATGTGGGGAAAGTATATGTAATACTTTCAACAAAGAATATTTTAAAAAAAAATTTTGATTGATTAATTTCTTTAAATATCAAGATAGTAATATCCTTTTAGCCTAAGCTGTAAAGCCTAACACTTTAAGAAATTAAGTTAAGGAGCTGAACTATTCATAACTTTTAAGTAATTTTAGATTTTTCTGTTCTGTTAAGATATTCCAACCTTAGAGGCCTGTTTACAGTCTCCTGTGTTCACCTTTTGGAATCTCATATATATTTGATATTTCAAATAAGGAAGTCATTTGAAGCATGACAGCTAGCGAGTTAGAACATGCATACATGTCATTATGAACAAATTCCATTCCTTCCATTTATAAAGGACAGGTTAACATACAGAAGATTACAATATTATACTATTTTCTTTTATACTTGTAGTAGAGTCAATAATGGCTCTCCAAAACATCCATGTCCTAATCCTTAGAACCTGTTACCTTATTAAGTTCAGGATCTTAAAATGAAGAGATTATCCTAGATTCCCTAAATTAGGCCCAATGTAATCATCGGAGTCTATAAGAGAAAGGCAGGAGGGCCAAAGTCAAAGGAGATGTGATGACAGAAATAGAGAGAGATTTGAAGATGCTCTATTGCTGGTTTTCAAAATAGATGAAGAAGCCCTGGACCGGGTAATGCAGGCAGCTGCTAGAAGCTAAAAACAAAACAAAACAAATAACAACAACAAGGAAATGGATCTCCCCTAAGAATCCCAGAAGGAATGCAGCCCTGCTGACACTCTGATTTTAAGACTTCTGACCTCCAGAATTATAAAATAAGAAATTTGCATGTCGTAAGCCACTAAGTTTTTGGTCAATTATGACACAATATAAAGCTAATACAGTTCTATAAACGTTGTTAGTTGCACCAGGCATGCTCAGAATGCTAGCTAAGAGAAGATGTTTGAGAAGAACTTTGTGATGTTCAAGTAGGACAGAAAGAGAATTCTATAAACAGATCGGGTGATGCTAAGAAACTTAAATTATTCATTTATGTATGAATTGCCTTATGTATATTTATAAGCATCTGTCTGAATATTATAAACATATCCAGATTATATATATATACATACGCACACATCACACACAAATACACACATATACACCATCTTGGGGGGAAATGCAAACAGAAGAGTATTTTATGAGTGCCTCATCCATTTTTAAATTACACATGACTTACCCAAATTTTCCACATATAGTCTGTATTTTACTTGAAAAAAATTATTGGAAGAGTTAATCTTTAGAGGTGGGAAATAGAGTTCTTGAGAGGTAAGTGAATTTTATAATTAGTTAAGTGAAATTACACAATGATACCCCAGTGTTTCCTGGTGGAGTAGCTATTGATTTTATTGGGTTATCTCTAAGATGATGAAGAATCCTGATCTTTGAACAAAGCCAAAAAATACTTTACTTCTGCTTTATATATCACTAGGGCCAAGGCTAAGTATATGAATAGATGAGATATGGTGCCAACTTCTAAATTACAATGTTTTTGGAGGACAATGCTTTGAGAGGACTAATGAGACCCTCCTAACCAAAATAATACTCTCCACTTTCATCATAATGCCTAAAATTCAGTTAGTAGCAATTTTTCCAATTACATTACTAAGACGTTCAATCTTAGTCTTCTCTTGAGATGTCAACGTCCACAGGATAGGGAAGCTCTCCAGGTGGTTACCACCAGCTACCTTAGGAGAAATCATTAATGTAGGTTTTTTAGGGGAGTAGGGGGTGGGAAGGAAAGGGAATATTACAAAAGAAGGAAAGAGAATACCAGAATCTGCTCTAGCTGGTCATAGCCATGATCTAAGAACTCTGCACTCAAATTGTTACCAAACTTGGCTGCAAGCAAAGTTACAAAATAATAATTGCTAACTGCATGAAATGCTATCTCCCTTCTCCCTACAACAATAGCCCTGCCCTGCTCATGGGGTGGCAGTATCATTCCAAATTTACAAGTGTAGGAAGTGAGGGATTGAGCTGAAAGTGAGATTCAGGACTCGGTGCCAGATCTGTGGGACTCATTACACTGCCTCTGTTTCTCTCACGAAACTTCTTTTTGGTATTTGACATTGGCCTCTTCTTCCTTGCCCCCCCTACCCCTGACTTTCCATCTCAGAAGCTGTGTGCTCTCCTGGCATCCTGTTGCTCAAGATATCTCACTTTAGAGACCCCATTCTGATGGGCTTCAGACTTCTCTCCTACTGCTTCCCTCAGAAGCAGAGCTGGGATTTAATTCAAGGTGGGTGCGGAGGGAACTGAGACACTCCTGGCACTACCGTGAGCTTAGCAGGAAGTCACCGAGATGAAAAGTTAACACTGCACTGACTTAGTAGTAAGCATCAGGCCATTACCATATGCGCATTTATTGTGTAGCCAATGAAAGCTTACTCTCCACAGGGTACTATGGTAGATGTTGGACATTGGCAGAGTTGGAGAAATCTGAGAGCATGCAGTGGAGACAGAACCCTATAGCTGGGAGTTTAGAAGCAAGACTATGATGTAGGAGAAATAAAGCACAAAAAAGAATATTGTGCTGGGACCAACACTGTGTTCCAATACTGGAATTGGAGAATAAGAAACACAGCAAGAGCTTGATTGCCTTAGTAGGTCTCAAGGTGAAAGTCAGCTGAGCAGCAAGTTTACCTTGATCTTGTACTACTTACCTGAGATTCTCAGTTTCTGCTGGTTTACTAGAGCTCAGCCTGCAGCTGATGATCATATAGGCTGGGCCACTGTTTTTCAAACTGCAGGTCATAACCCATCAGTGGTCATGATATTGGGTTAGTGGGTGGCAAAGAGCACTCTTTAACCCCTTCCCCAACAATTTTTTTGTTAAAAACGTTTCTTTTTCAGACTAATTTTTTTATTTTGGTTCTATATAGTATTTTTGATGCTGGTTATGAAAACAGTTTGTAACTCGTCTTCCTATAAACCATATTTTTTTACCATATTTTCTTAGTATACTCGTCGACGACTGAAAAAGAACATTTTGTGAAAATGAGTATACACGTTTCTGCCGGGGAAGGGGTTAAAATAAGTAAAATAGCCCTAGCTGGCTTGGTTCCATGGATAGAACATCAGCCTGCAGACTTAAGGGTCCCAGGTTGGATTCCAGTCAAGGGCACATCCTCAGACTGCGGGCTCTATCCCCATTAAGGGGCATGCAGGAAGCAGCTGATCAATGATTCTCTCTCATCATTGATGTTTCTATCTTTCTCTCCCTCTCCCTTCCTCTCTGAAATCAATAAAAATACATTAAAATAAAAACAAAATAGACTATAATGGGATAAAAGAATAAAGAAGTTAATAAAGTCCATATCATATGGTAAGGGTTTCAGTTTTAGGTATATGTATCTTGTGTTGTAATGTAAAAACACTTTTCTTAACATCACAGTCAAAAGAAGTTTGAGGCAACAAAATCTCAGTCATATGCCAAAGCAATTTCTTCACTGATACAGCTCCTAGGGTACTTGAAACTAAAGAGAAAATGAACAAATGGGACTACATCAAAATAAAAAGCTTCTGCACAGCAAAAGAAACCATCAACAAAACAACAAGAAAACCCACTGCATGGGAAAACATATTTGCCAATGTCATATCTGATAAGGGCCTAATCTCCAAAATTCATAGGGAACTCATACAACTCATAAAAAGGAAGATAAACAATCCAATGAAAAAATGGGCAAAGGACCTAAATAGAAACTTTCTGGGCATACAGAAGGCCAAGAGGCATATGAAAAAATGCTCAAAGACACTAATCATCCAAGGG
>NW_006291009.1:780605-811948 GCF_000327345.1 Myotis davidii
AGAAAAGAGGTGAAGTAACAACAAAGGATTGTAAAAAAATACTATAAACATCTCTACTCCAACAAACTGGACAACCTAGATGAAATGGACATATTCCTAGAAAAATACAATCTTCCAAAACTCAGGAAGAAACTGAATGGGCCAATAACTACCAATGAAATTTAAGCAATAAAAAACAAACAAACAAACAAACAAAAACAGGGATCTGACATTGGCACAATCCTATATAATAAAAGAGGAATATGCTAAAAAAAAAAAAAAGTTTGAAAACTTCTGATCTGAAACTGAAGGATCTATGGCAGAAAGCCAGGTTGGTTATTGCATTTAAAATATTTTCTGCTTTTCTCAAATGACTGTGAGCTAATATAATAAGCAATCCAGACAATGGTGTGGCTAGATATGAATGAATTAAGGATTATAATTTCCCTCATAGAGACTTTCATGGAGGTCTGCTTGGAAAAATAACAATTAGGAAATAAAAATGGAGAGCTTTTAAGGCTAAATGAACTATTAGTTGTTTCCATACCTGCCAGTTACTTCAACATGTTAACAAAGGTATCACATAGACCATTAACTTGAGAGCCATTGAGTGGTTCTGCCTCTACAAGGCTATGAACTAGAACCAGCTTTGAGGACCCCTCTCAGCCAGCAAAGCAGTGGCCTTATTTGATTAAATCATGACGTTTATTTCAACAGCTAATGCCAATAGATCTAAAATCTGGATCCAAAAACCTTCCTTTGCCTCCAGTTTCATATCTTCAAGTTCTACAAGAGTTCACCCTAATTGACATTTGTGCAGAAAGAGAATGAAACTTGTCCTAATGTCACTTCTTTACTTCTAGAGGAGGTCAGGGGGGCATCTTCTCTTCCCTATCTCTTTCTCCTCACCACTGTCTCTCACCTAGTCAGCTTCCAAGGCTTATCCTGGAAGGATCTAGGGAAATAGCAAGGTTGTGGAGTGGTCAAGGTAGGTGAGTTGGGCAGTGAGAGGGGAAAGGGGGAAGATGGTTGCTGCTAATTTTTTCTACTTCATGTTTTGGCATGAATTTGAAACAAAGCAAAATAAAACCAAATGACTTTATCAAACTACCTCTGCATCAACATATCTTCTGAGGCTAGGCAGAATCAGCCCTCAGGTAGCTTGGCATCATTGAAGAACAAAGAGGTCTCCCAGTCCCCTCTCCTTCCCTCATACAGTGATTTCTATTAGTATAAGCTCAGGCTCCAGAGGAGAAAAGCAGATCTGCGAAAGGCAAGGAAGGAAATCCATCATCAGCTGCCAGAAAATAGGCCCTAGGCCTCACCACCTAGGAACACAAGGGGCCAGTACCCTGCTGTGGGCCTTTGCAGCACAAATTTTCTGGGAGCTGAAATTTGCAGTGTAGACCCAAATTGTTCCACCCTTCAATGCTGTGCCTGGGCCTTAAATGAAATCGCTGTCTGTGGTAACTTTTGACAAGAGCTACCAAGCTGAGCTTTTCTTTGAAATGTAACTGGAGGCGTAGCATTTGCTCTCACACAGGAGGCAGGGCTTCCAGCAAGTGCAAGCAACAGGGTTTGCCCTTTAAAGGAGGGAAAATTGCCTCTGGTAAATTACCAAGTTGGGGAGAGAGGAGTCAAAATCTCCATAGCAAAATGTATTGGTGAAGCTCCAAGATTTTGAGCCATTTTGACATGTCATGTTGTGCATGCTATATCTCTGTTAAACAACAACCAAAAAACTCCAGTGAACGCTGTGAAACATGATTCAAAAATTATGTCATGCCTTGTTTTGCCTTCCTTTAAGGCAAATAAAAGTCTCAAAATAAAAATGTTTCCACTTATTTTCAAATCTTTGCATGGGTTGCACCTTTAGTCATACATTCTCTCGAATATTACTCACAGGCAGCTTTAATGGCAGTTATTAGCATGAATGAACACTCCTTGTTAATGACTGGATCCTGAATGAAGTCAGTTGTAAAGCCCAAACAGTCAGATGAAGAAAAGCAATTAATAGAATCTGCCTTCATTGAAAATAAACTTAGCTTGTGCAGTTATGTGTTGAGGGAAATGAATATGGTGGTGGATTATCAGGAAAACTAGACTGAACCCTGCCCACGGGTGAATTCACAAATGCACTGCAAGTGGAAAACCCAAGTCTGCAACCTCGAGGAATTGCACACGTTTCAGAAGATTTGGCCCAGTGCCTAGAAGCTGATGAGGTCACAAAACTCATTACTCAGAAAATGAGCCATGGATGGGCCAGGCTCTCATTCTACAGCATTTCACTGTAGAATGGAGATCCCTCAGTCTTTTCTCCTGCTCCCACCTTCCATCATTAGAAGCAAAATGTCATTCTCAGGTCTTCAATTTTTGTAATCTTAGAAAGATTCAACACATACTCTTTCATCCCACATCCTGATTTTCCTTGCGGCTCTTCTCTCTCTCTTTGGAGCCCTCTCAGCAGTTAATGGGAGTGGTTCAATAATCCTACTCCAATTCCTGCTATTTAAAGATACTAGCTTTTCTTGGCCATGGATTTCTTCGGTCTAAATCTGCCCGACTGAATTGGAAGCTGCCCAGAATCATCTTCTTTGGAAATTACATTTGTGCATCTAGGGTATATTTTTTCGTTCCTCCCACGCTCAAGTCACTTTTTGAGAAGTGCAAAACAAGTCATGTGACAGTCATCAGTGTATTTGCACCCTTTCTTGTTTAAAAACATAATCTGCATTACAAATTGCACCAATTCCTGTATGTAGTAAGTCATCATTCAATAAAAAGCACAAATGTATGCCTGTCACATTCAACATAATAAACTGCAAGTAAATACATCTTTTCTTAGTCCAAATCAGTCAGTAAATGATGTCTTTATTTTCTCTGTTATGCACCAAGTTTGCAATCAGCTTTATTCTTGAGTCTCTCAGGGCAAGCACGCACAGCTTCACAGCAGTGGGAGAGCATGCTTTTATCAGAAGTATTTAGACATCTGAGGACAGGATTGTGGCTGAAGCAATCCATTTCTCCAATTCACTTTGTTCCATTTTATCACAGTCACTCCAATATTATCACCATCTCTTCATAACTTCCATCTAAAAAGGACTTATTACACAGTATCTGCATCTGTAGGTGATGCCAAAACACAGAAAAGGCATTGTTCCCTGCCTACTCTCAAGGGATTTACAATTTACAAATGAGTAGAGGAGAAACATCTTGTGGTTTGAAGCAAGACAAAACTGGTTAATATTACTTAACCTCTGAGAATGTTCGTTTGTCTCATGTACAAAATGATGATAAGTACTTTACAAGAAAGATGTAATGACTTTAAATCACATGTCTGTTGTGCTAAGTAAAGAGTACATGCTCAATTTAGTGTTAGCTAGTAACATGGACATGTTCTTATGGAAAAAGCCAAGTTAGCCAGGCTAGACATAGCAGTTATTATAATAATGCCTACCATGATCTTCTTTAATTCTATGACAAGTGGGTGGCTCTGTCATTTTCTTTTTAATAGATGAAGAAACTGATAGGCAAATAGTAAACCAAATTATTCTGCTTTGAATATGGATTCTTTTTTTCATGAAGATCATGACCACATCATTGCTCTCTGAAAAAACCCAAGCTCGTTTCTGCCTTAGATTCCTTGCACTGGCTGATTTCTTGGCCTGGAAACTTCTACCCTCAGATTTTACTAATTACTTCATTATTTAGGTTTTAACGGAAATGCTCATCCTCAGAGGGGTCTTCCTTAACCACCCTATTGACCACCTGACACGGGCCTCTCAGTCCCAGGCCTTAGGATCTCTGGCACTTTATTCCCTAACACTGACCTGTTACCTCCTAGCTGGGCAGGAGTCTGTGTGACATAATAGTTAAGAATGAGGGCTCATGATCTCAAGATGGCTGCCAGCAGGACAGCAGGGAAAGACAGGAGTGAGAGAGACAGTGTGAGTGAGTAAGGGAGTGAGAGGGGAGTGTGCAGATGTGCATGGTGGGTGTGTATGGGGGTGAGTGAGGGACAGTTAGATCTCACAGAAGTCTTGGGTACTGGCAGATTGGGCTCCATTAGAAGGGGAGCCCCTGCAACTTCAGTAGGAACTCCCAGGCCAGCACAACTAGGACATGAAGCCCATGCCATCTTGAAGGGGGGCGGGCAGTGGAGGCCAGGAGCACAGGTATACCAACAACCAGACTGCCCGTGGACACCACCCAGTACCCATGCAGTGAGCTGCTTGCCTACTACATCTGCAATGAGTGGTGGCTGACCTCACTGCCAGCTCCCAGTAGTGACTACAGCCCAGAGAGAACTTCCACATTGTGCCTGCCTGTGCAACCAGGCCCCGAGCTTCAGGAACCCTGTGTCTGGACCATGCATGCCCAGTCCCCACATGCTCATCCCCATGCACCTGGAATGGGTGCTTCAGGGATCCTGTACACCCAGTCCCCATGTGTCTGGACCCAGCGCTTAGGACCCCATGTGCCAGGACCCCGGGCACCCAGACCCTGCACTTCAGGACCCCACAATGGAGTCAAACACCAGAAGAAGTGTGCATGTACCCCTGCCAATCCTGAGCACCTGCAGTGACCAACTGAGAAACCAGGGGGAAAGGACTACAACTCAGAGAAGAGACAAAGGCATGAGACTCAAGGTAGACCCAACCTCTGGAGTCCTGGACCATTGGATCACTAGAGGCTTTAACATCTTGGACCTCAAGCAGGTTTCCCAGACCAGAAAGTGACAGCAACTCAATTACATAGAAACAAATACAAAGAGGCAGAAAAATGGGGAGACAAAAAAAAAAACAATCCCCAGAGGAAAGAAAAGGAGAAATCACCAGAAAAGAAAATAAATGAAATGGAGGCAAGCAATTTGTCAGAGAAAGAAATCAGATGCTCAAAAGGCTGGATGAGAAATTCATCAACATGTGTAAGAATCAAGAGGAAATGAAGAATGACATAGCTGCAATAAAGAACATAATGGAAGGTTTCAACAGACTAAAAGAAGCAGTGAGTAAGAAGACAAAGTAAAGAAAACACCCAACCAGAGCAGCAAAACTTAAAAAGCAAGAGGAAAGTCTAAGGGAGCTTTGAGACAACACAAAATGAACCAACATCTGCATAATAGAGGTGCCAGAAGGAGAGGAAGCTGAGCAAGGAATAAAAAAACCTGTTTGAAGAAATAATGACAGAAAGTTTCCCTGACTTTGGGAAGAAAAAAGTCACACAAGTCCAAGAAGCACACAGAGTCCCAAACAAGATGAACCCCAAAAGACTGACACCAAGACACATCATAATTAAAATGGAAAATGTCAACTATAAAGTAAGAATCTTAAAGGTTGTCAGAGAGAGAAATTTACCTACAAGGAATCTCACATTAGACTATCAATGTATATCTCAACAGAAACACATCAGGGCAGAAGGGAATGGAATGACATATACAAAATGATGCAAAGCAAGGAACTGAATCCAAGAATACTCTACCCAGCAAGGCTATCATTCAAAATTGAAGGTGAAATCAGGAGCTTCACAGACAAAAAAAAAAAAAGGCTAAGGGAGTTTATTACCGCCAAGCCAGCAATGCAAGAAATGCTAAAGGGACTGCTATAAAAAGAAGAAATAGAAATGGAAGAAGAAACACAGGAATACAGAATACAAATAGGAACAAAGAAGTACCTATCAATAATAACCTGTAATGTAAATAGATTAAATGCTACAATCAAAAGACAGAGGGTAGCTTAATGGATAAGAAAACATGACCCATATATATGCTGTCTATAAGAGACCCACCTCAGAACAAGGGACTCACATAGACTGATAGTGAAGGGCTGGAAAAAATTTTTTCAGACAAATAGAAATGAAAAAAATAAATGGGGTAGCAATACATATATCTGACCACATAGACCTCAAAGTGAAGGCCATAACAAGAGATAAAGAAGGCCACTTCATAATACTAAAGGGAGTGATTCAACAAGAGGTAATAACTCTGGTAAACACATGTACCACCAATACAGGAGCACTCAAATACATAAAAACACTTCTGGAAGATATAAAGGGAGAGATTGACAGCAATACAATCATAATAGGGAACTTTAATACTCCATTAACACTGCTTGATAAATCCTCTAGACAAAAAAAATCATCCAAGAAACAGCAATCCTAAATGACTCACTATATCAGATGGAACTAACTGACATCTTCAGAACATTTCACCCCAAAACTATAGGATATACATTCTTCTCAAGTGCACATGAGACATTTTCAAAGATAGACCACATATTGGGACACAGGCAAAGTCTCTTCAAATTCAAGAAGATAGAAATCATATCAAGCATCTTCTCACATCACAATGGCATAAAATTAGACATCAACTACAATAAAAATAATTTTTAAAAAATCAAACATGTGGGAGCTAAATAGCATGCTATTAAACAATGATTTGCTTACCAAAGAGATCAAAGAAGAAACAAAAAAACATCCTGGAAACAAATGACAATGGAAAACACAACAATCCATAATCTATGGACACAGTGAAAGCAGTCCTGAGAGGGAAGTTTACAGCACTACAGGCCTACCTCAAAAAAATAAGAAAAACTGGCAAGAACTTGTCTAACCCTATAACTTAAAGAACTAGAAAGGAAGCAACAAGAAAAGCCCAGAGTAAGCAGAAGGAAGGAAATAATAAAGATTAGAGAGGAAATAAATGACATAGAGACCAAAAAACAATACAAAAGATCAATAAAACTAAGAGCTGGTTTTTTGAAAGAATAAACAGGATTGATGAACCTCTAGCCATGTTCACCAAGAAACAAGGAGAGACGACCCAAATAAACAAAATCAGAAATGAAAGAAGTGAAGTAACAACCGACCCCACAGACATACAAAGGATTGTAAAATAAAAATAAAATAATACAACTCTATTCCAACAAACTACAACCTAGATGTAAATATTCCTAGAAAAACACAATCTTCCAAAACTCAATCAAGAAGAGTCAGAAAACCTGAATAGGGCGATAACAACTGATGAAATTGAAGCAGTAATCAAAAAACTTCCAGCAAACAAAAGCCCTGGTCCGGATGGCTTCACAGGGAAGTTTTACCAAACATTCAAAGAAGAACTATAACCAATCCTCCTCAGACTATTCCAAAAAATTCAACAGGAAAGAACACTTCCAAGCTCTTTCTATGAAGCCAGCATTACCCTAATACCAAAACCAGATAACAACACTACAAAGAAAGAGAATTAGAGGCCAATATCCCTGATGAACATAGATGCTAAAATCCTCAACAAAATATCAGCAAATCACATCCAGCAATACATTGAAAAGATCATACACCAGACCAAGTGGGATTTATTCCAGGGATGCAAGGCTGGTACAACATTCCCAAATCAATAAATATGATACATTACACAAACAAATTAAAAGACAAGAACCACATAATCATATGAATCAATGCAGAAAAAGCATTTGACAAAGTCCAACACCCTTTCTTGATTAAAAAAAAAAATCTCAGCAAAGTGATAATAGAGGGATCATGCCTCAACATAGTAAAAGCCTTATATGACAAACCTATAGCCAACATCATCCTCAATGGGCAAATACTAACACTATTTCCCCTAAGAACAGGAACAAGACAGGGATGCCCACTTTCACCACTCCTGTTTGACATAGCACTGGAAGTGCTAGGCAAGAAGAAGAAATAAAATGTAACCAAATTGGAAAATTAAGTAAAATTGTCAGTATTCGCAGATGACATGATAGTGTACATAGAAAATCCTAAAGACTCATCAAAAACTTACTGGATTTAATAAATAAATTTGGCAACATAGCAGGATACAAAATTAACACCCAGAAATCTATGGCATTTTTATACACCGATAATGACCTCACAGAAAGAGAAACTAAAATATAATAATAACAATAATAATCCCATTTACCATTGAAATAAAAAAATTAAGATATCTAGGAATAAACTTAACTAAGGAGATAAAAGACCTATACTCAGAGAACTACAGGACATTGAAAAAAGAGATAGAGGGAGATATAAACAAGTGGAATAATATACCATGTTCATGGGTTGATAGAATCAACATCATTAAAATGTCCATACTACCCAAAGCAATCTATAGATTCAATGCACTCCCAATTAAAATACCAATGGCATATTTCACAGACCTTAAACAAACTCCCCAAAAGTTTATATGGAATAAAAGAAGACTCCAGAGAAAGAAGAACCAACTTGGAGGGATCACAATGCCAGATATCAAGCTACATTACAATGCCACTGTTCTCAAAACTCCCTGGTACTGGCACAAGAACATACATATAGACCAATGGAACAGAACAGAGAGCCCAGAAATAGACCCAAGCCATTACGCTCAATTAATATTTGACAAAGGGAGAAAGAGCATACAATGGAGTCAAGACAATCACTTCAATAAATGGTGTTGGGAAAATTGGACAGATATATGCAAAAGAATGAAACTAGACCACTAACTTATACCATACAGAAAAATAAACTCAAAATGGATAAAAGACTTAAACGTAAGATAGGAAACCATAAAAATCTTAGAAGAGTCCATAAGCAGCAAAATATCAGACATTTGTCGTAGCACTATCTTTACTGACACATCTGCTAGGACAATGGAAACTAAGGAGAAAATAAACAAATGGGACTACATAAAAACAAAAAGCTTCTGCACAGCAAAAGAAACCAACAAAACAGCAAGAGAGCCCACTGCCTGGGAGAACATATTTGCCTATGTTACATCCGATAAGGGTTTAATCTCCAAAATTTACAGGGAACTCACATAACTTTAAAAAAGGAAGATAAACAATCCAATCAAAAAATAGGTAAAGGACTTAAATAGACACTTTTCCAAAGTGGACATACAGAAGGCCCAGAGACATATGAAAACATGCTCAAAGTCACTAATCATCTGAAAGATGCAAATCAACTAACAGGTGCTGGAGAGGATGCAGAGAAAAAGAACCCTTGTGCACTGCTGGTGGGTGCTGCTGTAAAAAAGAAGGAACTCTTACCATTTGCAACAGCATGGATGGAACTGGAGAGCATTATGCTAAGTGAAATAAGCCAGTCAGAGAAAGATAAATATCACATGATCTCATTCATTTGTGGAATATAATGAACACAAACTGATGAACAAAAATAGATCCAGAGACGGAGAAACATCATACAGACCTTCAAACCTCAGATGGAAGGCCGGGGATCGGGGGTAAGAGATCAACCAAAGAACTTGTATGCATGCATGTAAGCGTAACCAATGGACACATACAGAAGTGGGGTGAGGGCCTGTGCTGGGGGGTGGGAGTGGGGAGAGGTCAATGGAGGAATAAGGAGACATATGTAATACTTTCAACAATAAAGAATTTTTTTTTTTTTAAAAAAAAGAGGCAAACCATAAAAAAAAGAAGACGAGGGCTCAGAACTAGATGTCTGGCTCAGCTGAGCATCAACCTATGAACCAGGAGGTCATGGCTTGATTCCAAGTCAGGGCCCATGCCTGAGTTTCAGGCTTGATCCCCTGTAGTGGGTGTGCAGGAGGCAGCTGATCAGTGATTCTCTCTCATCATTGATGTTTCTATCTCTCTCTCCCTCTCCCTTCCTCTCTGAAATATATATATATATTTAAGAATTAGATGGTCTAAATTTAAATTTTTGTTTTACCACTTACTGGCATGGTAACCTTGGGAAGTGTCTTAATCTTCCTGTGTCTCAGCTTCCTCACCTATAAAATGGGGATGATAATAACATTACAGGCAGCATGAAAGTCCTGGGGAATCAAATCAATTAATACATGTAGAGCGGCGAATCAATATCTGACACAGAGCAAACACTCAATGCATGTTGATTAAGCCTTTACAGTCACATGGCACACCTCACTCTCTGACATCATCTCAGCTGTCTGTGTTTCTTTACTGTTGTCCCCATAGCAATGAAGGCCTGGAGCCTGCCTGTCTTGTTCATCACTCTCTCCCCAGCATCTAGAATGGCACACTGTAGGGACTTGATAAATATGTGTGGTTAATGAATGAAAGATTATTAGGTGTGTGATTATTCGAGACCAATGAACAAAGGTATGATGAGAAAGATGTGAAGACCGAGTTACTGCATATTTAGGTAAAATAGTTTATGGGAACTTTCTGCTTCCATTTCACTGTGTATTAAGCATTTATTCTCCTCTGATTTTGTCGCTGAACTCAAGCAAGGATTTCACCTAACCAGCATCTCCACACATGGGCTCATGACCCATGGGTCTAACTTCAGAAACTGATACAATTCAGGAAGAAAAAGTTGTGTTGAACCCTTTAGAAATAATAGCAGAGTGTATGCCTTCTCGGAAAAGGTGAGCTGTGGGCCAATGCTATAAAAATCAGCACCACCATAAAAATAGAGCAGCATCCAGAAAGTGAGCAAAAAGGAGACAGAAGCTCTTCTGCCGCACACCTTCACACACATACACATGCTCACATCACAAAACAAACTCTCGTGTGCAACACACACTAACGGCCTTGATGAAGTAGTGTTTTTAACGGGTGATAGGAATCTGTAAAGGCTCATAGACATTGTCCACTTCAATTGCTCATCCAGTGCATTAAGCCCTGCCAGGTGTCAGAGCACCTTTGCCTCCATCTGATTACCTGTCCAAACATCCACAGCACCTGTCTCTGATCCTCACCCATCACCACTTCAGTTATCAGTGTCCCCTGGCTGCTCTTCTCTGTGCATTACAGTTTGATTGTGCCTGGGATGGCATCTGTCCTGGTTTGTGCAGGACAGCTCCAGTTTACATACATTGTCCTCAAGGAATTCTCAGTAGCACCCCCTTTCAAGTGTACCAGTTTGGATATTAAATTATATGATCCCCTAACTAGGCTCAGCTTCAACTGTAAGGCTTAGAAGTGGATGCAGAAACCCAATGGGAGTCATTTTAGGCTCTCTGAAAGAGTATCTGAGGTTAATCTACTAAATCTTCTAGATCAATAGTCAGCTAATAATCTCTGACTGTCCCATTTCTAAAAGGAGGGCAAGGAGATAGAAGAATGTTAAGAAATTAAGGTTATGGGAAGAAGTCACAATGCAGATAATAAGCTATAACAAAATGTAATAAACTATGACAAAATAGAGAAATTGGAGAACTGGAATCTTAATTCCTTCAGCTTCTTAAGGCTAAATACATAAGTAAGTGTATTTTGCCATTTAGCATAGGTGGAACCCTGAAAAGGTACCTGTAAAATAAATTTCTGTTTGATAGTTTATGTTCCTT
The DNA here is from genome assembly GCF_000327345.1 of Myotis davidii. Classification (NCBI taxonomy): domain Eukaryota; kingdom Metazoa; phylum Chordata; class Mammalia; order Chiroptera; family Vespertilionidae; genus Myotis; species Myotis davidii. The sequence goes on from NW_006291009.1 coordinate 791,872, forward strand.
TTGAATTTCAATTTAAAATATGTTGTGCAGTGTTTATATATTCTTCTGGAACAAATGGACTTAAACATCTAATAAACTTTCACATAGCATGACTTGGGTACATATCTGTCCAGTTTGGAATACAAGTAGGCATCAATTCTTCCCCCATCTTTGACATACTGCACACTTATTTACACACTTATTGCTCATAGAAGGAGGTCCAAAAGATCAGTCTAGCATTCTCCAAAGCCCTGTCACTTGTATTCCAGTGTCCTGAATAAGATTCTAATTCTTTGAAGCAAGAAACAAGCTGTGTAGCTTTCTTACTCTTAAGTCAACATATCTTTTTACATGAATGATGCATGAATTCATTCTCAATGTAAAATATTCAAATACTTTGTGCTTTTTTAAAAATAAAATTTTTATTGATTTCAGTGAGGGAATAAATGAGAGGAAGAGAGATAGAAACATCAATGATGAGAGATCATCGTCAATCGGTTGCCTCCTGCACACCCCCTACTGGCAATCGATCCCGCAAAATGGACATGTGCCCTGCCTGGGAATCGATCCATGATCTCCTGGTTCACAGGTTGACACTCAACCTCTGAGTCACACCGGCCGGGCTACTTTGTGCTTTTGTTGTGTATACCTCAAAAGATCTTGCATAAATTGGGCATAAAATAGGTGCCTGAGAAAACATAAGTTTAATATATAATATGTAAAGAGTATCCCCAAAATGTATACACACACTTTGAATAATTATAAAAGCATTGTTTATTAAAATACATTTCATTTTAAAAATTGAGCTGTTAAAGTGTGTATACATATTTTTTGGGACACCCTGTACTTATTCAGTATATCTGAAAATGTTCTGGGTAATGTTCACCTGAAAGGTTTTTTCCCACTGTGAAATAGATCATTCACACAAAAGAGTGTACAAAACATATGTTTCATGTATAAACTATACTAGTAATATATGTAGAGTTTAAACTATACTGAAGACATGAATGCTCAAACACTTGTCATCCGGCTTAAGAGGCAGAACATTACCTATACCTTACAACTTCTCTTCATGACAAGTTCCGTGTAAAACCACACTGGACTTCTGTTGAAATTCTATCGACTCAATGTCTACATCCCATTTTACTGTTATATACAAAATAAATACAGAAAACCACACAAGTACATAGATTAATGAATAATTATGAGGTAAAGAAACAGAATTCGGCCAGTCACCCTAAAATCTCCTCCATGTCCCCTATGCCAAACACAACTGCCTCTGCCTCCAAACCACCATCTTAAATTTTATAGTAACCGCTATCTTGAGATTGTGTAGACAATAGTTCTTCCTTATCCTCAATTTTGCTTTCCATGGTTTCAGTTTCCTACAGTCACCTGGGTTCTGAAAATATTAGATGGAAAACTTCAGAGATAAATAATTCATAAGTCTTCAACTGTGCACCACTGAGTAGCCTATAAAATCTTGTGCCATCCTGCTCCCTCCAGCCCAGGATGTGAATCATCCCTTTGTCCAGCGTCTCCTTAATGCAGACACTCCCCACCCATTAGTCACTTAGTAGCTGGCTCTCTTAACAGATCAACTGTTGAGATATCTCAGTGCTTGTGTTCAAGTAATCCTTATTTTACTTAATAATGCCACATTTACATAACTTTTTTATAGTATATTGTTGTAATTGTTTTATTTTATTATTAGCTTTTATCATTAATCTCTTACTATGCCTGATTTATAAATTAAATTTTATCCTAGGTATGTATAAGTAGGAAAAAGCATAAGTATCTGCATGTGGTTTGGTATTACCCGTGGTTTCCAGCACCCACTAGAAGTCTTTGCACTAGCCCCTGCGGATAAGGGGGAATACTATAACCCTATTTTTTAAAAATTTATATACTGTAAAGTTGACTTTTGGGGTATACAGTTCTTTGAATTTTAACACATGTGTACATTCATGTCATCACCACCCCTATCAGGGTACAGAGTGGTTCCCCTCCCCAAATCCCCTCATATTACCCTTTTAGTGAGACCTTCCCTCACCGCTAACCCATGTCAACTACTGATCTCTTCTCCATCCCTATAGTTTTGCCTTTTCCAGAATCTATATATATAAAAGCCTAAGAGACCGAATGGCCGGTCAACTGGTCGACTGGTCGCTATGATGCGCATTGACCACCAGGGGGCAGATGCTCAAAACAGGAGCTGCCCGATGGTGGTCAGTGCACTCCCACAGCCAACTGCCTACGGCACCTGTGCATGAATTCGTGCACTGGGCCTCTAGTGTAATATAAGTGGAACAATATAGGATGTAACCCTGAGAATGGCTTCTTTTACTCAGCATAATGCATTTGAGATTCATCCGTGTAGTTGGTATCTTTCTATGGCTGAGTAATATTCCACTGTATAGATCACCACAGTTTTGTTAATACAGTCACCCGTTTAAGGACATCCAGGTTTTTTCCTGGTTTGGGTGATTATGAAGAATGCTTTCATTAACATTCATGTACAGGTTTTTGCATGAACATTCATTTTCACTTATCTAGGTTAAATACTTAGGAGTGGGATTACTGGATCAGGTTGTGAGGGTATATTTTACTTTATAAGAAACTGTCAAACTCTGTCCTAGAATGACTGCACCATTTCGCATTCCCACTAGCAATGCATGAAAGCTCTGGTTTCCTTGCCAACACTTGAAATTGCAAGTTTCATGTTTTTATTTTTTGCTTTAGCCATTCTCAGAGACATGCAGTAATATTTCATTGATGGGTTTAATTTGTATTTCCCTAATGAGTAGATATTGAACATCTTTTCGTGTACTTATTTGACATTCTTATATCATTCTTATATCTCATACACATGATTAGTCATAACTCATTTCTAAATTGGATTACTTGTTGAATTTTGAGAGTTCTTTATATATTCTGGATATAAGTTTTTAAGTTGCAAATATTTTATCTGAGGCATTGGCCTGCTTTCTCTACTATTGTTCTTCAATGAGCATAATGTGTTAATTTTTAAATTTTAATGATGTCTACTTTATCGTTTTTCATGAATTATTTTTTGGTGTCATATCAAAAAACTCTGCCTAAGTTAAGCTCACAAAGATGTTTCTCCTGTTCACTTCTAAAAATTTTGTAATTAAAGAATTTATACATTAATATAAAGTCTAAGTTGAATTTTGTATAAGGTGTGAGGTATGTAAATGTCCAATTGTTCTAGGACAATTTGTTGAAAAGACTATCTTGTCTCTGTTGAATTACCTTTGTATGTTTGTCAAAAATAAATTGTGTGTTGGTATTTCTGGATGATATTTTGTATTCCCTTGAACTATGTGGATCACCTTATGCAATAATCAGATTACACTGATAACTGTAAATCATAAAATCTAGTAATAAGAGTTCTCGGACTGTTCTTTTACAAAATTGTTTTGGCTCTTATAGTTCTTTTTACGTTCTATGCAAATTTTAACATCAGTCTGTCTATTTTTTTTTTTTTACTAAGTATTTGAAATGGTTTTTATTATATGCAAACTGCTGTTCAATACTAGGTTTTTTTTCTAGCCTCGCTTCTGGTCCATCCATCTTATGCCCTGTCCATGGCTGCATGCAAGTGCAGGATGGAGCAATGACCTCCCCACTTTTGCACTGTACAGAACTGGGCCACTTGAGCTGTGGTTCGTTTCCCATATACTCAGTATTACTACATTGAGTCTTCCAATACGTTGAGAAACAGGTCCATTTATTTGGGCTTTCTTCAACTTCTTCAAGTGATATTTTGTACTTTTTGTCATATTAGAATATAAATCCTGCATGTCTTTTTTGTCATATTTGTACCTAAGCGTTTAATTTTTGGAGCTATCATAAATGGTACTGTTTTGTGAAATTACAGTTTTCAGTTATTCATTGCTAGTATGGAAAAATAAGATTGATTTTTGTATGGTGACCTGGTACCCTACAATCTTGCTAAATTCACCTATTAGTTCCAGAAGCTTGTTTTGTAAATTCCTTGGTATTTTCTACATAGATAATCATGTCATCTTTGAAGGAGGATAGTTCTACTTCTTCCTCTCCAATATGTATGCCTTTTATTTAGTTTCCTTGCTTAACTGAAGAAGACAAGGCTTCCAGTGCGAACTGGAATGTAAGTGGAAAACTGGATATTTTTGTCTTACTCCTGATTCCAAGGCAAAACATTCAGTCTTTCACCATTAGGTCTGACGTTAGCTGCAGGTTGTTCATGCCTTTGATCAGGTTAAGGGTGTTTCTAAATATAAAATCCTTGGGTCACATTTTTCTTTCTTTAATTATATTATTAACTTTCATCTGCTATTGTTAGAAAGCATGGTGATAATCCAACTGTTTTCCTGTATAAATTGCATGTTCATTTTGACTAGATTCACAAAGCATTTTTTTTTCTTTAAGGTTCAGTAATTTTATTAGAATAAGTCTTTGTGCGAGTTATTCTAGTTTGATATCCTCAGGTTTACAGTATGGCCTTTCATATGTAGTTTCAAGTATTTTATTTCAAAAAAGTTATCTTGAATTATAGGATTTAAGAAGATTCATGAAATCATGTGAAGTGCTGAACACATTGCCTCACATATACTAGCACTTAATTAGTATTAGGAATATTAAATTAAATATTAAAATTCAGAATGTCATCCCCCCAGGAGAGATAAAGAAGCATTTTCAGCTTCAGATTTGTAACAATTTGACTACATTATTTGATGGAGAAAAAGATGGTAGGTGAAGTGGTGATGTCCACCACAGGCTGTCAGGAGCTAATGTCCCCCAGGCCTGCACTAGGTAGTACACAGGACTCTGCTAAGAGGAGCTGTAATTTTTGACATTTAGAGCTGAAAATTCCCTATAAATTAGCATTGGTCCTTAGAAATCTGAAACAGAGTCTTCATGGGTAAAAGTATTGCCTCTTTACTCCACATCAGGCGGGTCTTATTTAGATATAGTTGGAAATTAGAATCTACTAAGTGCTGAACATTTTGTCTGCCCTGTCATATCTCTCACCAGACTGACCCAACATCTGAAATCTCCACTGTGATCTTACCAAGGATAGTTCAGGTAGCAGACACACAGCTAGGATCTGCATCTTTTTAGGCCTGATGACAAAATTCTCAGCATTCTGCTCTACTAAGTTGCTTTCACATAGTTTTAGGCACACGTCAGAGCTGCAGTATTCTGACAGGGCATGTTTCACAGCCTGCCTTGGAGAAAAGTCATACATTTGTTCCAAGTACCTTGCCTTCAGTTCCCTGTTGCCAATCTCAATACTAGTTAGTTCTAGTGGTTCTTGGCTTTGCAACATGTCTCTATCAACTCCAGCTCTATTACACCTGTAGGAATCAATCTCAGATGCCAGCAGGCATTTGCCCATGTTGCCACTTTTGCCCTTAGTCCTATGCTGCTGGTTTGCTCTAACACAAAGGGCCCTCTTGAATGTTCTCCCCGCCAGTTGGCTGGGTTACAAAGGTTGCTACCCAGCATTGCGTAGTCAGGCAGTATTGTTTGGTGTTAGACTCCAGTGTTTACTTAGAACGAGGGTGGGGTCGTTTTTGTGTAGAAAGTCACTGACCATGGGAAAAAGTTAAAGGCTACAAAAGTAAAAAGCAGATAAATGTCAAATGTAAAGATCAGCCACTTTGCATATTACAAATTGTTAACAGGGAAACAAAAATTATGAAGTTTTATATCATGGCTCTATTTAAAGGAGAGATTGAAAGACAAGTGGAAGGAAGAAAGAAAATAGTGTTAAAAATTTTAAAAAGAAATACTGATGGATGGAGTAAAATGCAAAGATTTAAATAGAGAATTTAATACATATACCTATGTATTATACATATATTCATAAATAGGTATATACATACATATATATTCAATTGAATATTGTGATGGCTTATTTTATTTCTTATTTATATGCTAAACAGACATATAAGAAACATTCAAAACATAAGGTTCCAGAAAGGTTAAAGTGAAAGACGGGAAAAGATATTCTGTAGAAATATTTACTGTATTAGTTTCCCATGCTGTATAACAAATGACCACAAACTAAAGAATTTCAAGGTTTCTTTGGGTCAGGAGTCTAGACACAGCTTAGCTGGCTCTGCTGCAAGGCTGAAATCCAGGCATTAACTAGAGCTAAGATCTCATGTGGAGGCTTGACTGGGGAAGAAGCTAACCTCAGGTTGTTGGCAGAGTTTACCGTCTTTCCTTGCAACTGTGGGAAACTTGCTTTTTCTAAACAAAAGAGAGACGCAGCGGTTTTCAACTTGTGGGTCGCGACCCCTTTGGCGGTTGAACGACCCTTTCACAGGGGTCGCCTAAGACCATCCTGCATATCAGATATTTACATTATGATTCATAACAGTAGCAACATTACAGTTATGAAGTAGCAACGAAAATAATTTTATGGTTGGGTCACAACATGAGGAACTGTATTTAAAGGGCCAGAAGTTTGAGAACCACTGCGCTAGAGCAAACCTGCTAGGAACATAGAATTTTAGAAAATGTAACATAACCACATAAGTGACATCACGTGATGGGTAATTTTATATGTCAACTTGACTAGATCACAAGATCACCCAAATAGCTGGTAAAACATGTGTCTGTGAGGATGTTTCTGAAAGAAATTAGCTTTGGAATCAGTAGACTAAGTAAAGCAGGTAAGCACCATTCAATCAGCTGTGGGCCTGAATAGTACAAAAGGTGGAGGAAGGGAGAATTTGCTCTCTCTGTTGAGCTGGGACAGGATGTCCATCTGCTCCTCTCCTTGGAAACCAGTGCTCTGTTCTCTGGTATTCAGACTCAGACCAGGACTATGCCACTGGGCCCCTGATTCTCAGGCCTTCAGACTGGGACAGACTCACAGCACCAGCTTTCCTGGTTCTCCACCTCACAAATGGCAGATTTGGAGACTTTTTGGCCTCCATAACCACATGAGCCAATTCTCACTTTAAAAATGTTCTTTTCTATCTATCAGCTATCTACCTACCTACCTACCTACCTACATATCCTATTGGTTCTGTTTTTCTGGAGAACTGATACTAATAGACATATTAGTATCATATTCAAATATATATTCAATTGACTTTAATAGTCAATATGTATATACATAGTCTACATTAACATATATTCATACAGTATTCCTCACATAATGTCATTGATAGGTTCTATGACTTTAAATGAAGTGATGTATGATAAAATCAACTGACCATGGGCTAATGGATATAAACAAGAGTTAAGTTTCTACTGCATCTCATCATCCTTATTTGAGGACCACCTGTTTACATACAAACAGAGAGTCAAAAGAGTCAATCAAAGGAGCTACGCCCTTTGCTCTGTCCCCACTTTGTTTTCTCTCTTTCTCCCCTCTCTATCTTCTTTGGCTATTTTCCACTGATGCCCCACCTGCCTCCTGTAGGCTCTGGCCCAGCTCCTGAGCCAGTGGTGAAAGGGAAGATAAGATAGCCACAGCCTCATTGTCACCACCAGGTGGATCTTAGAAGTGAATCGCAGGACCCAGACCTGGGTTTCAGCTGCCCAGCCTCACCTGCTTGGCATCCCTGTGGCTGAGCGAGTCTCTGTGACTTGCTGGAAACCCAGAAGCTTAGGGGAGAGATAGAAGATACAAGTCCTGGATCTCCGTAGTGCTCCTCCCCACCCAGTTATAGTTGGCAACAATTTTTACTCTGGCCAGAGCCGGTTCTTTTGGGTGGAATGGGTTTCCTCCTACAAGAATCAGACTATGAAGAGCGAATGATGGGGCTAGAAATGGGGAATCTGAGACTTGGAGTAGTTTTGCCGAAGCTCTGAGATCTGGAGCAGTTTGAAGCTCTTTTTGTTGGAGGCTGGCAAGGCAGCTGGGGGATGGCTCCGGACCGTGCGTTTTCAGTCCATTTCTCTGTACCCTGAGCACCTGCTCTATTGCTCTGTTTTGTTCCTTCACTTGCTTGTCTTTGGAATCATTGCCACAGCTCTTCCACAGTCCCTGCTCAAAGTAAATAGCAGTTACTGAAAGCCATTAACATGCCCCCAGGCTTTCTTCAACAACAAAAAGCATGTTAAAGGTCACATTTCACTACACGTAAGCCTCTAATTCAGATACATGATGTTTAAACAGCCTTTAAAGATGGACCTTGAAGAGCTTTTATATATATATTATTGATTTCAGAGAGCAAGGGAGAGAGAGATAGAAAAACCAATGATGACAGAGAATCATTGATCGGCTGCCTCCTGCATGCCCCCTCCTGGGGATTGAGCCTGCACCTGAGACATGTGCCCTGACTGGGAATCAAACCATTTCCGCCTGGTTCATAGTTTGAGCTCAGCCACTGAACAACATTGGCCCAGTGAAGAGCTTTCCTTTGACAAGAAAACAACACAAAAATATAGGTTTTAAAATACGTTTATAGAATATTCAATATATACCATTATTTTCTCATGTATGAACACTTTCATTTCACATTTATTTCTGAGTCATTCACCTCGCTTTGATTTACAATAATTTCATGAGATTACAGCATAGAGACATACCTCTTTACAACACATATTTGCAGTAAAGTAGGCTATTTAACTACATTAAAATTGTGACCATTTTTTATACATATTAAGCAGCTTTAGAATGATGAGGAAAGCACTCCAAAACCTGAACTGCAGCCCTACTCTGGTCATTTGTCCTTGTGCAGTGGGTTTTCCAGGGTGTGGCTCTAATGAGTGTGGCTATAATCTCTCAGATGTCTTGCTCTCTCATATAGTGATCTTATCACATTTAAATGGAAAAAAATACTCAAGGCAAACTAAAATTATCCAGGTCCTTCATATTAGGGCATTTATCAGTACTTCACTTAGACTTTATGGAGAGTGATAAAATATCTTCTCCTATTAGTAGGTCCATGCTCAGCACAGGCGATTTAGATGTAAAGTAGTACAAAAATTCCCTTTATGCCACAGGAAAAGACTGATAAGTTGTTTTTTAAACTAGTGTATAGGAATTTTACCCCTGGAGTCATATTGCCATGGAGAAAGTCTCCCTGGTTACCATTTTTTATTGGTTGGCTTGTTTATACCGTATTTGCCCTGTCCCAGGAAGAATTTTAGGCAGCTGCTTTCTGCTGTCTGTCTGATATGGTGTCCCATGTATTATCAATAGAAATCTTTCCAGTGCCTACTCTGATGGCTCCAGGTTGGGGATAAAGCAAGCATTTTGAAATTTTCTTAGCACACCATTAAGATATCATCAAAGCCTCATTCTGACTCCAGCTGTCATGTCTAATATTTTAACCCATGCTATATGGATTTTTAAATATAGATGCTACTGCTTTCACTTACATGGCTAGGAATTTTGTTCACGTTTACAAGTAATGCAAAGCAGAATGAGATAGCCTTACATTAGTCTGAAAACGGAAAAGCACTGAGGGAGGCATTCTAGGTAATTCTGTCCTCTAGGCAGATTCACCCTAGAGGAGCGTGAGGAAGCTTAGAAATAAGGAGCACTTATTTACCCAATTAATCAAGGCCAAGAAGTGGTGACTTATATTGCGTGCATTTTTGTGATAATAGTAGCAGTTTCCCTTGATTAAGCACATAGTTCATATCAGGCACTGTAGTAAGCAGGGGCTTTATATACATTTGCCTGTTACACTGATCCTATTATTATCTCCAACTTAGAGAAGGGGGAATGGAGGTGAGGAATGTTGTGCACCCTGCTCATGGTGTTTCAGGAAGGTCAGACTTCAAGCCCAGGTCAGCCTGGCTCCAGGCTCTCCCTTCACCATGACGTCTGCCTCCCATCTGACTTTATGATAGCACTTGGCATCATGACATCCTTGTCTACTTTCAAGATGGTGAAAAGAGCTAGGTAAACACCTCTCACACCCACACCATAGCTCATTTAGGTCTCCAACTGGGGTAACTGCCACCCTCTGCACTTCCCTGACTCCATTTGGATTATCAAATATTTCAAGCCTCTAAGAGTAAGTGACTAGGTCACAGACATTGTCATGCAGGAGGGCATAGCTGGCCAACATTTCCCTTGTAGTTACCATTCAATAATAGAATTAGTAGGATTAAGACTGAAGAGACTGGAATATTGATTACCCTAGGAATATCCAGTAGAAAAGAGGCTTCGAGAAGAGGACCTAAACAACAGCAATGAGAGCTATCTGCCACTCTCCAGCCTGTGGGCCAACCAGTGTTCTTATGCACCCATAGTGTGCATTCATCCTGTCTCCATGGAGATGACCCTGAAGTCTCATCAAATTATGGCAACAAGTTCAAAGCTCAGTTTCTGAAGTAAATCAAAACCTTAGTTCTGCCCGTCCCAGCACAAGGAGGAGAGATGTGCTGGTACATCCATGAACTCCCCTTGGGAAGCAGAACTGTGAGAAAGGAAGAGAGAAGTGTTTTAGCAAATTTGGTGATTTTAGCAGACCAAAGATAGAGATAAGAGAGGGCAGAGAGAGTGGAAAAAAGATAAGACCCTAAACAGAATATGCTACAGAGGAATATTTAGCAGCCATGGACACTCACCAAGAGAAACTGAACGACAATCAACCCATCTGCAGGCAAAATTAAAAAATAAGGGGTATTTTTGTTTCAGAAAATGTACTTTAATATATTAACTCAGAAATAGTAACTCTTTATTCTGTACTTTATGCTCTAAAATGCCTTCATATGCAAATAAGAATTTTCTTAAGATCAAAGGATAAATTACTATGGAAGTGTACTGAAGCAGACACTGCTGACTGCCCATTGAACCTTCTCCCTTATTGGCAGACCATTATTTTTCTTTGGGTGTCCATCCCTCTTCTTTGTGACTCAGGAGTCATTAGCTTCAGATAATTATGGTGGTCCCATTCCCCCTTGCCAACGATTGGTTTAAGGTGTGCATGTCACTCAGTGCTAGCTAAATGAGACATGGGAAGTAATATGTTACGGGGTAAGGACTTCTGGAAAAATATTTCCTTAACTAGGAAGAAACAGTGCCTTTTCTTATTTATTTTATAACAGTATCTGGATACAAACACCTTGAACAGAAACAACTACCTTTGACCATGAAGAGGCTAACCAAAGATAAGGTGGGCCTTCTGAGGAAGTCAGAGCACAAAGGCAGAAAGAATCTGGGCCTTAATGGCATAATTTCACTACTGAACTAACAAAACACTAGATCTGCTCTATCCAAGAATGTCTTGTTATGTGAAATATCTCATTAATGTTTAAGTGATATTTGATTTTAATGGTGCCTAGGATTTTGTTTTAATCAGGTATGTTAAGACACACAGACATGGAAATGATTGCCGTGAAGGAAAAGTTTTTACTGCACTCACAGTCCCCTAGAAACAGTAGGCACAGTGTGCAATGCAGGGCCACACTGAGGCAGATTAGCGGGCAGGTGGGGATGGGAGGCAGGAATGTAGAACCACATGCAGGAGCCTTTATTGTGGTTCTTGAGGAAAGCAATAGGCTAGGCCAAGGAAGGAGGCTAAGCAGTCTTAGGATTGGCTGGTTGGAATCATTTCAGTGGGCCCAGGGTCATAGAGGCTGTTTGTCCCTAGTTGCATGGTATCTGGCCCTGGGGTGATTAGGGCAGGGGGATAGTGGCCCAAAGTATGAGAACAGATTAAAGGAGATGGTTGTGGGTATGGGTTCTGGATTCATTCATTTGTATATCAAGGGCTGCTCAACAAGTCAATTACTGTCTTTAGGAATTAGCCACCCTGGAAGAGGCAGTCCCTCCCCAGCTGGTGTGGCTCAATTGGTTGAGTGTATTTCCAGGGTTCTTCAGGGCTCCATTCCCCATAAAGGTACATACCGGGTTTGCAGGCTGTAGGGGTTGTGCTGGAGGCTGCGATAGATGTTTCTCTCCCTCTCCCCTTCTTTCTCTCTCTAAAATCAATAAAGACATATTTTTAAAGAAAGAATACAGAAAACAAGAAAAATAGTTAATACATATTCTAGCTGATGCAGTTATTTCCAAAACTTTGTAGGAAAAATAGAAAGAATGATTGCTTATTGGACTATCTCAGGAATCCTCAAAGAAGTAGAAAAGACTACTTTGTTTTATCCAAAATTATCTGTTCATACTTCCTCAAATTATTTCATACAGACAGTAATATATTTGCCTATGCTTAAAGCTTTGGCAAACCAAAAGAAAGTCAAATTTACAATGGTTTAACCTAATATCATTATATGTTCTAATACATCAACTATTTCAAAAGTAGAAGTCCAGGGCTTGTAGGGCAGCTCCACAGTGATATTTTTCTTCTCAGCCATTCTTAACATGTGACTTCCAGCCTCATGTTTATTGCTTCATGGTCACGAGAGGCTGACATCTCCTGCATAGTGTTTGCATTCCAGGCCAAAATAGGAGAACAGGTATCTGCAACCTGAATCTTTCACCTTTTCAAGAGCTTTCCCAGAATACACCCAGCAACTTCTACTTCTATGTCATTGGCCAAAGCTGCTTCCCACAGCTCTTTCTCACTAGAAGGGAGGCTGGGGAATGCATATTTTTAGTGATCATGCCATTTCACACAAAGTTGTGATTCTGATATTAAGGAAGAAAGAGATATTAAGGATATTGGGTAAGCAACAAGTGCCACAGCCCACTCCTTTGGCTACACAATGCTTTTATATATTTAACAGTGGCCCGTTGCATGAAGATTCGTGCAATAGGCCTTCCTTCCCCTGGCCGCCAGCACCGGTTTTCCTCCGGCACCCGGGACCCAGGCCTTTGGTCTGGCCAAAGCAGTGAGGCTTGGCTTCTCTCCTGGTGACCCAGGCTCCCAGCCCCTCCTTGAGTGGGGTCCAGGGCTGGCAGGAAGCTTGGCTTCCTCCAGCGCTGGGAGCAACCCAAACCTCCTGCTCACTCCAGCTCCATGACCGCCGCCATCTTCAGTCGTCTTCAGTCTTCGTTCTGTGCCTGTGTATGCAAATTAACTGCCATCTTTGTTGGGTTAATTTGCATAGTTGATCTGATTGGCTGGTGGGTGCAGCGGAGTGGTGGAGTGATGGTTAATTTGCATGTTTCTCTTTTATTATATAGGATAGAAAACATTCATCCCATCCTTATAAAGATTATCCCAAAGTCTCTTCAAATCATAGCAGCCCACTCAAAGCCCAGTTTTTTCAGTGAATTTCATTAGTTCTATCCTTCCAAATGCAGAAAATATGGTGACCTTAATCTTTCATATCTACATTGAGCTGAGACTCATCTGGTAAATAATGAGGCATTGCCTTCTTTTAGACCAAACCTATTTTACTGACACATAAAGGAAAGTATATTTGCATCATAAATCTCCTTTTTCAAACTTTAAAAACTTCCTTAGAAGTAAATCATTTTGTCCAATGTATTTCTTCTCCTAGGTCAACAACAAAATAAATAAAAAAGAAAATTTTTAATGAAAAATAACTTCTGAGGGCAATTCAGAAGGAAATGCAAAGAGTATCAGGTTCTCAATAAGTAATGTGGTTCATAAATAATTGGTAGTTAGAATTTATCAGCAATTATGAGTAGAGAGGGTTTCTTGAAACTCCAAAAAGAACTATGCTCTGTGCAAACTAACTTTATAAACTATTTATTTATTTATTTATTTATTTATTTATTTATGGAGAGAGGGAGAGAGAACACTAGCTACCATGTAGAGAAGATCATTCTGAATATTATGGGCAGACTGGATTTGTCTGCAAATATAGGGTTCAAAAATAGGATTTTACAGGTAGTTATAATGGCTGACAAAATATGATTGCTATACTGAAATAATACTTTCCCCCCTGGGCCAAGTTCAACTCGTCTTTTCCTAATATTGATCTCTGCTACTTTAGGATGCAGAGTTAAATGATAACAATAATAATAATAACAATGATAGAAGCTAACATTTATTGAACATGTGACCAGTCAGGCAATGTTCTAAGCACTTTACATATATGAACTAATTTATTCCTTGAAGCAATCTCACGAGGGAGAGGTACAGTTTTACCTTTTATTATGTTCCTGGAGGCCCAGTGCATGAATTCTTGCACCAGTGGGGTCCCTCAGCTTGGCCTGAGGGGTCCCAGATTGCGAGAGAGTGGTTCTCGGGACACCCCCCGGAATCAGGCTTCCTCCTCTCAGGTTCTGGGTGCATTACCCAAGAACTGCAGCTGCCAAGTCACTGCAGCTTGGCAGCTTTTGCATTGAGCATCTGCCCCCTGGTGATCAGTGCACGTCATAGCTACCAGTCAAACGGCCGGCTTTTATATAGAGAGACTATAGGTTTTTATATAGAGAGACTAAGGGCCTGGTGCATGAATTCGTGCATGGGTGGGGTCCCTCGGCCTGGCTGGCTATCAGGACCTATTGGGGCCATAGAATGTTGGCCAGAGAGGGGAGGAGCTGTGGGAGGTTGGCCGGCCAGCCCCGGGGGGAGGGTCATGGGAGGTTGGCTGTGGGAGCACACTGACCACCAGGAGGCAGCTTCTGGGTTGAGTGTCTGCCCCCTGGTGGTCAGTGTGCACCATAGCGACCAGTCGACCAGTTGTTCTGTTGTTCGGTCCCTTAAGCTTTTATATTATAGATACCCAAGTTTTGGTAAATGTAACTGGGCTTAGAGTTCCCATTGTCAAAGATCAGTTTTTGGCAAGAAAATGAGTCAAAATAAACTGTATTGAGTGAAGAAGTTTATATATTAGTAGGAATAAGAAGAATAATTATGACTGATGGGGAAAATCTACACATGTGCCTTCCTCCTTTCCTTCTTTCCTGAGGCCTCCAGTTTGTTATTTCTAACCTGCCCTCTGGTGAATATCAATAACATATTTGAAACCTAGGTTAGAAGTTACAAAAAATGAGTTTGAGAGTTGATACCTTGATTAAATAGCAAGGTGGAGATTTACTGTGTGATGTGACACAGCTCTGCTTGGCTCTTCCAGATCTTTTTTTAATTTTAGGAGAAATGAATTTAGATTAAGGAGTAAAAATGATTTAATAAAAAAACATAGGGAAATTTTTAGGGATTACATTCACAAAGAAGATACTTGTATTCAGAAATAGTGAGTATTCATAGTTCATCTAGTACTTAGGTACATTTGAGAGTGAGTTACATAGAAACATTTATATTTGCATACTAATATATAATAGAAATTATTTTTTCTGTATTCTTTGTTCTGCAGAGAAGAAGTAAATATCTTAAAAAAGGAGGAAAATTAAATGCAAGGACAATAGAAATAGCTCAACTGATCTAAAATGCTGATACATACTGAGAGTAACATAGTAAGAATTAAAAAGAGACAGTCTTTGTCCACAAATAAATCATAATCTAAACATGGCTGTGAATAAAGAACTATCAAATCTGGAAGAAATATACAGGTGGGGATTTCCAGGTCACAGTTGATGGAGGAAGAAGTGGGAAGAGAGAGTCTTAAAATGACAACAGATGCACACAGTTCCATTAGCAATTCTATCCAAGCACTACATATATAATTAACTATCATCGGTGATCCTCATGAAAGGCAGCAGGAGAAAATTAGAAAGTAATTAACATAAATTGTAGCTGCTTCAATTCTGGTTTCAGTAGCTAGTCATAAGACCCATATTCAAAGCTTCCTTCCTCCATCCATCCCACATTTCCCTAACCCTCTAACAGTATGCCAGCCAGTAAGAGTTCTTTACGTGGTGGGATGACTCAAGCCTTTAATCTGTAAAATGAGTCCTTGGTGGTCCTGTCTTTACTGTAATTGCTCATTTTCCTTTCAGCAGGGCCACTAGAAAATGGGTAGTCTAAGGGACACTCTGGGAAATCTCCTGGGTTCTAAACATAGTGTTTCTTGCCCACATTGTGTAGCAGCAAGCCAATTTCCCATTATGCATCAATACTGATGATTCTAGAAAAAGAAGTGACTCCCTTCTCTATGACTTGAGTGGCATGTGGAGCCCCAAATGATCAGGGAACAGTTTCAAGCATTCAATTTCATGTAAGCATTACTCTGTTCCCTGATTAAGGCATTCCTCTATTGTGGATTAGGATCTTTGAATCAACTAATCCCAAGGTGTAGGGATATGAAGTCAAAAGAATTCATCACCAGCATATCTACACTACAAGAGATATTAAAGGAAGTGCCCCAAGAAAAGGGTATATGATACCAGATGGAAATAGGAATCTACACAGAGGGATGTAGAGCATCAGCAATATAATGCATAAATGTAAAAGACTTTTTCTTGTTTAATGTCTTTAAAAGAAATAATCTATATATATATAAAACCCTAATATGCAAATAGACAAAAGAGCAGAACAACCGAACAACTGGTCACTATGACATGTGCTGACCACCAAGGGGTGTGCGCGGAACATGGCAGGTGCTGGCAGCAGGCAGTAGAGCGCAGAACATGGTGGGCATTGGCCACAGTGGGATGGTGGAGCGGGTGAGCGGGGTCACCAAGATAAAGGCAGGGTGCCAGTCACTGTCACTGGGGCAAACCTCTGGTGGTTACTAAAAATTCTTTGTTCCCGTGTGCTGAGGTCCCACCCAGCACTCGCAGCTGCTGCTGGCGCCAGCCCCGCTTGTACCCACTTCTGGTGCCAGGGTCACCACTCACACCTGCTGCCAGCACTCAGCTCCAGTCCTGATCGTCCCTGAGGGCTTCTCCACTTTCCCCTGCTCCTGAGGGGCTATCAGGGCAGCAGCCGTCGCTCGCACACACTGCTGGTGCTGGCCCCAATTGCTCTGCGCTATCAGCGGGTGTGAGTGGGGCTGGTGCCATCAGCACCTGGCAGTAGCAGCAGCAGGAGTAGGGCTGCCGGCATACAGGGGACCGGAATGGGGGGGAGGGTATGGTGAGAGGGTCCAGGTGGGGGTGTGGAGGATGGGCAGAGACCCGCCCCTGTGCCCCCACAGCCTCAGGGCCCACAGTTCCTTTCAAGGTGCACGAATTAGTGCCTTGGGCCCCTAGTGTTATATAAAATGTATGACAACAGCAGTACAAAGGCCAAGAGAAAGGAAATTGAAGTAACTGCTCTAAAGTTCCTTTGCTATACATGAAGTAGTATAATATTGCTAGCATATAGATTATAAGAAGTTAAAGATACAAAATATAAACTCTAAAGTAACCACTAAAAATAACACACACAAAAGTTATAACTCTTAAGTTAACATTGGGGATAAAACAAAATAAAAAACAATAAATCCAAAAGAAGGTAGAAAATTAAGAATAAGAACCTGTCCAGCAAGACTCAGTGGTTGAGCATCAAGCTATGAACTAGGAGGTGAAGTTCAATTTCTTGTCGGGGCACATGCCCAGATTGCAGCCTTGATCTGCAGTAGGGGCATGCAGGAGGCAGCTGATCAATGATTCTCTCTCATCATTGATGTTTCTATCTCTCTCTCCCTCTCCCTTGCTCTCTGAAATCAATAAAATATATTTGGAAAAAATAAAGAATAAGAACAGATAGGACAAAAAATAAAACATGCAGAAATATGATAGATCAAAAGTCCATCCATATCAATAATCTGTCTTAGTCCATTTTTGCTGCTTTAACAAAATTCCACTGACTTGGTGGCTTATAAACAACAAATTTATTTCTCACAGTTCTGGAGGCTGGAAGTCCAAGGTTAAAGTACCAGCATGGTCAAGTTCTGGTGAAGGCCTTGCTTCTGGTTTGTAGCTGCATCTTCTGGTTATGTTCTCACACAACTGAAGGGGGCAAGAGAGCTCCCATGGGACTCTTTTATAAGGGCATTAATTTTATTCATGAGGTGTCTGCCCTCATGACCTAATAACCTCCCAAAGTCCCCACTTTCTAATACCACCACAGTGGGCATCAGGATTTCAATATATGAACATTGGGAGAACACAAACATTCAGACCATAGTGATAATAATATTAACTATAAATGGTCTAAATACCCCACTTAGATCCTAGACAGTTTAGCTCAGTGGATAGAGTGTCAGACTGCGGACTAAAGGGTCCCGGGTTCAATTCCAGTCTAGGGCATGTACCTCAGTTGCAGGCTCCTCCCTGGCTGGGCCCTGGTTGGGGCACATGCAGGAGGCAACCAATCGATGTGTCTCTGTCACATCGATGTTTCTCTCTGACTTTCCCTCTCTCTTTCACTATCCCTAAAAATCAATGGAAAAATATCCTCGGTTGAGGATTAACAAGAAAATAAATAAACAAATACCCCACTTACAAAGCAGAAATGCTCAATTTGGATTAAAAAATAAGACCACTGGTCAAAATAAAACTGGAATGACTATCTTAATATCACACAAAAGTTGAATTCAGAGTAAAGAATTTTATTAAGGATAGAGAGGGTCATTTCATAATGATAAAGAGGTAACTTAATCAAGAAGATGTAACAATTCTGAACATTTATGCATATAACAGAATTTCAAAATACATGAAGCAAAAACTGATGGAACATCAAGGAAAAATAGACAAATCCACAGTTACAGTATAGATTTTAACCACCCTCTTAATCATTGATACAAGTAGACAGAAAATCAATAGGGACAGAGAAAACATGAACAACACTATCAACCAACATGGCCTAACTATATTTTAGAACACTCCACTCAATAACAGCATAATATGCATTTCTTTAAAGTGCACATGGAATATTCACCAAGATAGTTAATATTTTGGGTCATAAAATAATACACAATAAATTTAAAGGGATTAAAATCATCCAAACTATTCTATGGCAATGGAATTAAATTAGAAATCAATTACAGGAAAATATCTTGCAAATTTCAAAATACTTGGAAACCAAATCACACACTTAAATAACCCATGTGTCAAAGAAGAAATCAAAAAGGAAATTAGAACGTATTTTGAAATCATGAGACACTATTAACAAAATGAAGAGTAAGCCACAAAATTACAGAAAATGTTCATAAGACATATATCTGATAAAGGACTACCAACCAAAATATATACAGAATTCCTTTAAATCGATAAGAAGAAGACAATCCTCTGAAGGAGGCAACCAGGCCGTTCAGGGGAAGATGCTGCCTTCATCACCCCGCTGCTGCTGCCACTGCCAGCCGCCTAGGCCACCAAGGTGTTTTCATCAACATGGACTCCAGTCTCTTCACCATGAAAAAATGACAACTTTCTTTAGGCATTTTCAAGATGTCTCTTTCATAGGATATGACATTTCTCTATTCCTTTCTTTTTTTTATCCTCACCTGAGGATATTTTTCCATTGATTTTTAGAGAGCATGGAAGACAGAGGAAAAGACAGAGAAACATCAATGTGAGAGGGACACTTCAATTGGTTGCCGCCTGCATGATCCCTGACCTGGGCGCCAGCCAAGGAGGAGCCTGCAACCTAGGTACATGCCCTTGACCAGAATCGAATCCGGACCCTGCGGTCACATGCCGAGGCTCTATCCACTGAACCAAACCGGCTAGGGCAGGATATGACATTTTTTAGCCCCTCCAGCAGCAGACCTTCATTTTTTCCTTTCAGAGTGAGGTGGAAAAACCCTAGATCACCTTTTTGAATTATTATTACCCAAGGTACCAAGAACACTGCGAGTGGTGTACTGGGAGCTTAGCCAATGAGCGGTCAGAAAAGGTGTTTCCTCTGCAGCTCACCTGAAGAGGCAGGACTGCAGGCACACTGAGGCTGTTTTCTCCGGGCCTCCCGGCTGGCAGGCTCTCTTCTCTCCTGAGCCATCCGTGGCTTGCCTCAATGTGTACGCAGTCATCTCCCACCCACCTGTGCGCGCAGCCTCCTCCTGAGTGGTTGTGACGTTGCAGCATCCTGGATAATTTGCAATATATATGTGTGTGTGTGTGTGTGTGTATGTATATATATATATATTAATAAAGAGAAACATGGTAATTGGTGTACAACCGCTACCCTTTTCATTGGCTAATCAGCGAGATATGCAGATTAACTGTCAGCCAAGATGGTGGCCGGCAGCCAGGCAGCTTGAAACTAACATGAGGCTTGCTTGCTTCAGTGGTGGAGGACTCCAACGTTCCCCGCCTGAAGCTGCAGGCCTCTGAGCGGCAACTCTAAGCAACTATGTAACAAATATAGAAGCTAAACAAAACCCCAGAAACCTGCTTTAGTCTGGGCTTCAGCCA
>NW_006291009.1:814104-818395 GCF_000327345.1 Myotis davidii
GCCACCCTCCGCCCACCCACCCCCCGCCGCCAGTGCACAAATTTTTGTGCACCGGGCCTCTCATATATATATATATGATAAATGTGTGCGATACAACCAGTTTGAAAACTGGCCATTTCTAGTAAAGTTAAATATGACAATATGTATATATTTAAAATAAATTAGTGGGCAACACTAAAAGTCTTGTACAAGAATGTTCATAGTTTTTATAACCATATAACCCCAAACTGAAGAGACCACATGTCCATGTAAAGGAGAATGAATAAGCAAATTGTGGTATATTCATTACGTAGAATATTATTAAGCAAAAAAGAGGTAAACTTCTGGTGCATGTAATATGCATGGTACTCAAAAATATGTTGAGTTAATAAAAACAGATTCAAAAGAGTCCAACTGAATATGTCATTTATAGGGGGTTCAAAATAGAAAAAAGTAATTTAAATTAATGAAACTCAGCAGAATTGTTTATTTGATGAAGGGTAAACTATTAACTGGAAAGGAGCATTCATGAGGAAACTTACTGAGGTGATGGAAGTGTTTTATATCTTGATTTGGGTAGTGGTTATGTTGGTGTATACATATGTAAAAACCCATAATGCTGTACACTTAAGATTAATGCACTGGGTTGCATATAAATATTACATAAATTTTAAATATATAACACATGAATGGATTGATGGGGCTCTCCCAAGATCTTAGAAAAGACTATAAATTCCAAAATCAAGTCTAAGATAAAGTGATAAGATTAACCAAATTAAAAATGAAATATAAATAAAATAAAAAAATAAAAATGAATTTGCCAGAATGCAAGATGAGATCAATATACACAAATTAATTGTATTTCTATACAACAACAATGAATAATTTGAAAATAAAATAAAATAAAGAATTCCATTACAATTGTATCAAAAAGAATAAAATACTTAGTTATATGTTTTGCCAAAAAAGTACAAGAGTTATATGCTGAAAAATGCAAAACATTGTTGAAAGAAATTAAATACCTAAATAGATGAAAAGAAGAAGTCCTATATTTGTTGATAAAAAGACTAGTTGATTAGCGTGGCAATACTTCCCAAAATGGCCTATAAAATCAACATAATCCTTATGTTCTCCGGAGAGAACAGCCTCGGCGTGCCTGCAGTCCTGCCCTGACTTGGTCAGGGCGTGTGCAGGATGCATCCAATTGATGTGTCTCTCGCATTGATGTTTATTCCCCGCCCCCTACTCTCTCTAAAAAAACCAATGGGGAAAATCCTTGGGTGAAGACTAACACGGAGGAGGAGGAGGAGGAGGAGGAGGAGAGGAGAAGACACTGAGTTCCTAAACAACATTGAGGAGCTCTGACTCCTCTGATGAAGCCTGATAGGCTCCCTGGAGGAATGGGTGTGGGGAAAACATCATAGATTCTCTGTTGCAGCAATGAGGCCAAACTTCCTGAAAAATGTGGGGTCAGGGTGCTGATGATTTGGCAATCCTAGGAAGCCTCCCAGAGTTCTAGCATCTGGGAAGAGGAAGTCTAGAGTTGCTTGAGATTGCAGAAGCCATAGATTGGTTTCAAAAGGAAATTGATACCAAATCAAGGTCAGGAGTTTACTAGCAGGATTAACAGTCAAGTTCAGAGCCTCCTGAGGAGATGGACATAGGGCATATTGAAGCAGTTATAATTGTTCCATTTGAGACAACGTGGACTAACATTATTTGTGACACAAATATCATTGGCAATCTAGCCATGAGTCTTCTATTAGCACTACATTTATTCTAGCCTTATGCCAACTTGATGAGATGATAATAGCTAGCTTCTTGAGGATACAGAGGAGAGAGCTGACAGTGACAAGAGGAAGGTAGGTAATCATAAGAAACACCTACTGAACATTTGCCATGCCCCAAGCTCTATACTAAGGATTGGAAATGTTTTAATGATTTTAATCCTCACAATGACCCTGCAAGAGAAATATTGTTACCTTTTTATAGATGAGGCAAGTGAGACTTAAAGGAGATGAGTCACTTGACCAAAGGGGAGTAGAGCCATAATCTTAAACCAATGTCAGACACCTGACGTTTCATTCTTGCCTCCTACACTCCATGATCTCAGGGCAATGTAAAGACCAGAGGTTGTTATCTATAGAGATCATCTGTCCTAAAAATGTGACATTTGTATGGGAAGGGAAAGTTGAAGTAAGGGTCAACAAGGCAAAATAAGTAATGAAAAAGGGAAGTTGAACATGAACATTTTATGGGCTTAAGTTCATTGTGACCTATGTGGGAAAGGAAATTTAGAAGTAAATCTGAACTCACACTGCAAAATAAGCATCAATTGTCAGATAAAGTAAAGGCAAATAAGGTCTACCAACAAAAACTATAATTAACCAAATAAACAGAGAATATTCTATAAGAACAAAGACATTTCTGAATTATTGGTGGGCATCAGCAATTAGAAAAAAATGTACTAATCATTGTTTACAAGCATATCCAATTTCAACTACATTGAATACTCATTAGGTTAATACTATCACTTTGGGATATGAAAGATAAAATTTTTAAAAAGATTTATTGTAACTTTTTTAAATTTTATTTTATTTTTTTAAAGATATTTTATTGATTTTTTACAGAGAGGAAGGGAGAGGGATAGAGAGTCAGAAACATCGATAAGAGAGAAACATCAATCAGCCGCCTCCTGCACACCCGCTACTGGGGATGTGCCCGCAACCCAGGTACATGCCCTTGACTGGAATCGAACCAGGGACCCTTGAGTCCACAGGCCAACGCTCTATCCACTGAGCCAAACCGGTTACGGCATATTGTAACTTTTTTTTTGATCCAGGGTCAACTAGAGCAATAAAGCATTTTGTAGAATGGAATACCAAAACATTCTTGAATGGAAAAAGCAGATTTTTATTGGCCACAGATTGGCAATAATTATTAGGGTCAGAACTAATCAAAGTGTGTGTATCTTTGTGAGACCACTATTAACTTCCATGCAAAAATTGACCAGGGCCCAGATATGTTAAAGCTTATATTTATTCAATATAAATATAATCACTGGGATAAGCCACCTGCCTACTGACATGCAGGCACCTCCCTTCTCCTAGAGATGGGCACAGACCACTGGGTTGTCTTTTTTCCATTACCTTCCATGTCCCTAATCTATTTCTCAGAGTTCAACAGCAGGGGTGTTATATAAAGAATGAACATAAATGTGCAAGATATAGTCCCCAGCCTTAGTGTCAGTATCCTTGATGAAACATACTAATATGCATGAAAGAGAGGAAAACCAAAAAAAAAAAAAAAAGTAAAATTGAGCAATGACTATGTCATAGGCTTTGGATAAAGGAGAAATTAATGTGGACTATTATTACTAATGAGGATTTGACAGGAAAGTTTTCACCTAAAGGAATTTAGGCAAGTGTAGGCCAAAGTGTATCTATCAGTTCATATTATATCTTTCAGTGCCTTAGTTTTCACATTTAAAAAAAATGAAGGTAACATTTGTCCCGTGATACCTTGTAAGGGATAATTACTAAGATCATAGGGATGAGGTACCAGTGTGCAGAGATAGCTGAAGGAAGGAAGTCATCCTGTAAACCAAATAGAAATGGCAAGAAAGTGGGAGAGAGGCAGAAAGTAAAAGAGGAATAGCTGGTCCAAAGTATCAAAGCTAGTAAATGGAAGCAGTAGATTTGAATCAAGATAGCCTAACTGGAACCCATGCACCTAACCTCCAACTTTAAGGCAATAAATCCCTCAGCACACCATTGTGAGGCTTTGCCATTGACTGGTATTGGCAAGCAAAGGAAGAGCAAGGATAAAGGTTTCCTAGACAGAAGTGCAGCAAGAGATATTACGCAGATGGTATCCACAGACTGAAATTTCACCTTTACCATCTAGATGCCCTAGAGCAGTGGTTCTCAACCTTCCTAATGCCACGACCCTTTAATACAGTTCCTCATGTTGTGGTGACCCCCAACCATAAAATTATTTTTGTTGCTACTTCATAACTGTAATTTTGCTACTGTTATGAGTCGTAATGTAAATATCTTATATTCAGGATGTATTTTCATTGTTACAAATTGAATATAATTAAAGCATAGTGATTAATCACAAAAACAATATGTAATTATATATGTGTTTTCGGATGGTCTTAGGCGACCCCTGGGAAAGGGTCATTTGACCCCCAAAGGGGTCACGACCCACAGGTTGAGAACCGCTGCCCTAGATATAGTCTAGTGTGGATAGGCTGAGCAACAGAGAAACAAAAAAATGACGGCAGAAGGCAGGATGTGGAAGTGGGACA
>NW_006291009.1:818425-822337 GCF_000327345.1 Myotis davidii
GTGGGGTCATTTTGGAAAGGATTAGAATCCACCACAGTATCTTAGGCATCCCAGGCTCATTCTGTTTCATCCAAACAAAATTTCCTGGCAACAAATTTTCCCAGTATCTCAGGTCTTTTGTCTATGTTAAAATATTCATGCAATGGACTACAATGAGTGTGGCTTCAAACCTGGTGGGCCTGCAGCACTAACCATGAAATCCTTTGCTTATTTAAACTGTTCTGACAACGGGATTTGACCAGGGTGAATCTGCAGATCTTTGGCATGTTCACAAAGGCATGGCCGGGGTGCTTTCCTTTCAGATATCTATCCATTGGTAGATATTAATAATGTAAATATTTTGGGGTAGACACTCTGGTGCTGGGGAAAGAGATGGAGAGGCACAGCGACTGTCCTCCAGAATCTCACAGTCTATGTGTGATCGATGCCAATGCAGCAAGTGTGGGTACAAGGTGCCAAAAAGACACAGAGGGGGAAAGTTTGACTAATCAAGAAAATTTCAGGGAGAGAGTGCATGGCCGACTTTTGTAATAATTGGAGTCAGCAGGATGGGAAGCGAGGATGAGGAAGGACATTCCTGGCAGAAGGGACAACGGGGCAAAAGTACGGAAATCGGAGAGGGCATGATGAACTCGTGCACTTGTGAGATGATATTCCCCAGTTGAAACAGCACGCATTTACCATCTCACAGTTTCTCTGGATCAGGAGTCTGAGCATGGTTTAATTGGGTTCTCTGCTTCAGGGTCTCTCACGAGGCCATAATCAAAGCCCTGTAGAGGGTTGATTTCAAGGCTTTACTGGGGAAGATCCACTTCCAGGCTCACATAGTTGTTGGCAGAATTCAGTTCCTTGCAGGCTGTTGTTCCGAGGGCCTCAGCTTCTTGCTGGCTGTTGGCCGTGTCCCTTGCACGTGGGCCTCTCCAACAGAGCAGCTTGCTTCACCAAAGGCAGCAATGGAGAGAGTCTGATAGCAACTTGGAAATTAGAATCTTATGTAGTTTAATCACAGAAGTGACACCCATCATCTTGCTGAATTTCATTGATTAGAGCAGGTTACTAGGCTAGCCCACACTCAAGGAGAGACGATCACACAAAGCCATGTTACCAGAAGGTGGAGATTTGGGGGTGGGGAGGGCACCTTAGAGTCTATCTGCCACAGGAAGGCAGCTCCACATAACGGTCAAAGGTGTTATTTTGAAGGTTGTATTTCTTACTATCATTTTCCTCTTACTAGTATCCCCACTTAGGGATAGGTAGTAACAGGTCAGTCGTAGGTGGTGGGGAAAGGAGATTGAAAGCCTTCTACCCATATGTCCTGCATTGATTGCAAAGTACCAGTACCCTCCCAATTGAAAAGCATGATGAAGATTCTGGAAGAATCTACAACAGTCTCCTAGTTTACTCTTCTTCTATCTCCTCAGACGCTGCAAGGAATGTGTGCACCTCTGTTGCACCCATGAAACCATGCCTCTTCCTGGAATGACAATGGCACTGCTCCCCGCCCCGCCCCCCCATCTCCTATTTCCTGTCAGTGGCAGATTTCTCCCTAATCTGATCACTACTTTATTATTAGACTCCATTATCATATTACCCTTTTTAGCATATAGAAAAAATTTTTAGTTTTCCTAAATGCTTAAATAATTTTTATCCCTTTAAACACTCTTTAACTGCTTTTTCAATGAATGTTACTCATTACTGGTGAGATGTATTCACCCCTGGCTCTTTACAAAGGGCACAGCATTAAGGAGATAACAGGTTTTGACAAGTTTTTTTAAAAGGGGGGTAAGTTCACAGGTTTCATTATAATTCCTGGCATAGAGTTTGAGGTAATATTTCATATTTATTTTGTTACATGCACTTTAGCATATAATCCTCTCCATCTGTCACCTACACCCAAGGACCTTACTATATGAGAATTTCCGTGACAATAGATGGCTTGTGAGTTCCCAAAAGAGATCAGGGAGTATCTCAGAAACAAAGAATTTCTCTCTCTCCCTCTCTCATCACGATACCCAGAAATGGAAAAGAACACCGAACCAAAAATAGTAGCACCATTTATCCTGACAGCATAGGAAACGAGCAGCTTCTGCTAAGAGTTTTGGGATCTCAAGCAAGCAACACCTCTATGACTCCTTTTACTCATCTGTCAAACAGCAAGGATGATGGAGATGCAAATGTACTTTCCTAAACAGAGTCCACAATTAGTACAATTTTGAGCCCCATTTGTACAGCTCTGAATTTTACCAAAAGCAAGGGCCAAAATAGTCAAGTAGTCCACCAGCCAAATGGCAGGCAGACATTGCCATGGGTTTTAATAAAATTTTATTTATAACAAGAATTCTGGAGCTACTTTTACAACTGTCTGTTAAATAAAAGAAATGCAAGATTATTGTATGCACCATTTAGAATATGGCTTAACGGAATATTCAAACACAGAAATGAGCAACCTTGAAGAAGAATCTTCTGGAAGCCTTACAAGAATCAGCCTGTAATTGGTTCTCAAACTTTTTTACACAGGAACCCCTATCTGCAAAGGGGCTCAAACAAGTCTCTTGCCCAGGAATTTGAAGGAGAGCCTGGAGCCACCTCTTGTAACCATAACTTCCCATTTAAAATACTCTGATTTACTATAAAAATCTATTTGGACTTATGTTCAAATCTTATGAGTTCTTTTAAATAAATTTTTAAAAATTAATTATTGTCATGTAAAATGTATCTTCCAGAAGCTGTGCCATGCTATCCTGTGGCCTTGAGTAGCCACTTGGACACTGCTATATATCTCAGGGTGGGGATGGGGGTATATATTCCCTGATTTAAAAAATTCTGGCCAAAGTGAGTATAGAAGTTAGAGAATTTATATCACTATGAGCTCATGGTCCCCGGCCTCAAGTGGACACCCAGTTCTACAATGTCCCCACTCTCAAAGCTCTTCCTCTTCCTCCCTAACCACCCTTCTGAGAAAAAAAAAATCATCCTTTATCACCCAAGAAAGAGAAAAGTAAGCCTACAGATAGGAACTTCCTCATATTACCTCTTTGAAACTCACCCACCTTCCTGTGTCTACTTCGGTCTTCTCCTTCCTCTTTATCACGCACACAAAATGTCCTCAAATCAAAGGTGCTGTGGTCCTTAATTCCTCTTGCCTTCTCAGGGACCATACTCTGGCTTATCTCCCTAATCTTCTGCATCCTGATCTCCCCTTCTTGACTCCTTACATTGATACCAAATATGTTTCTTTAAAAAAAAAAAGGCAAAACAAACACGACCCCTTATCTCATCTCCTGTGTCAGCTAACCACCCTCTCCATATTTCCATTCAGAACCAACATTGATATAGTTTCCATTTCCTTACCTTTCCTTCACTTTTAAAATTATTTTTACATTTTTATTAAAATAATACATATACATAGTTTTAAAAATTCAAATATTACTACAAAATATATTGAAAATGTAGCCTCTGCCCTGCTCTCTGTGTCCAAGTCTGCTGACCAAGGACAAATACTTTTAATTCTTTTAGCTTTTTCTTTGGATATTTATATACATGTCTCTAAATAATATTTTTGAACTTTGTATAACTGGACACAATACATAGTCTTGTGCACATCAAATTTTTTGCTCAATGTTTCATGTGTGAGAGGCACCCATGTAGTTCAAATACTTTCATTAAATGTTGTGTTGTATACCACTCTGTTCAATAAATATACCACATTACTATATCAGCTCATTTGAGTTTGGTCATCTGAACATTTTTAAGGTTTTTGCTATTATAGACAACTAGAGGCCTGGTGCACAAAAATTTGTGCACTCTGGGAGAGGGCGTCCCTCAGCCCGGCCTGTGCCCTCTCCCAGTCTGGGACCACTCAGGGGATGATCATCTGCTGGCTTAGGCCTGCTCCCCGGGGGATTGGGCCTA
>NW_006291009.1:822874-828299 GCF_000327345.1 Myotis davidii
AGCTGTGTGGCTGCCGGCCGCCATCTTGGTTGGGTTAATTTGCATATCTCGCTGATTAACCAATGGGAGGCGTAGCAAAAGTACGATCAATTACCATGTTTGTCTATTATTAGATAGGATGTTACTAAACATATATATATATATATATATATAGGCACATCGGGAAATGTTTTCTCTACTTTCTAAATATAGAATAGGAAGATCATGGGTATTTAACTTCTTTTACATTCTTTATGAAACAGAAGTTCTTATTAAATTAATATTCATGTAGTCAAATTTAGCAGTCTTCACTTCTTTGATTTTTCCTTTTTTATGTATTGTTCACGAAGTTGTTTCCTATTCTAAAACCATAAAAATATTCTTCCATGTTTTCTCCAAAAAGTTTTAGTTTCTCCTTTCTCATCTAAGTCATCTATGATTTATTTTTAGTATTGTGTGTCCATTTCCTCTTGAAGTCCTCTAACCTGGCTTCCTATTCTATCACTGAACTGAATGTGCTCTAGGGAAGGTAACCAATGGTTTTTATATTGTTTAATCCAATTTTCCTTTTCAGACCTTACTTTGCTTAATAGTGATTTGATACAGCAGCATTTGATACAGGATATTACTCCTTCTTGAAGGATGCTCTTTTCATGATACCACATTCTCTTGCTGTCTTTTGTTTTGTTTTTTTAAATATATATATTTTGTATTGATTTCAGAGAGGAAGGGAGTGGGAGAGATAGAAACATCAATGATGAGAGAGAATCATTGATTGGCTGCCTCCTGCACATCCCACACTGGGAATGGAGCCCAAAACCCGGGCGTATGCCCTGATGAGGAATTGAATTGTGACCTCCTGGTTCATAGGTTGATGTTCAACCACTTAGCCACACCAGCCGGGCTCCTAGTTTTTCTTAAACACATTTCCTGGTGCCTCTGTCGCTTTTGTATGTACCCATTCTGGCCTGACCTCTAAACGTTGGTATCCTCCTGGGATCAATTCTTGGTCCTCTTATATTTCTATGTCATTTTCTTAGGCAATCTCATCTACTCTCAGGGTTTTTTGCTAATGATCCCTAAAATTGAAAGTCTAGCCTACACCTTCCTCCTGAGCTCCAACCTTATATCCCTAGTTAGATGTCTCCCTGACATTTCAAATTATCATGTCTAAAACTGAATGCTTGATCTTCTGTTCCTCTTCCTGCCTTCCCCATTTCAGTAAATGTCACCCACCCACTCTTTCATGTCCTTTCTTCTCCCTTAACCCTAACATCTAAGACAACAACAGGTCTTACCTAGTCTTGCTCAAAATATACCTGGAATCTGCTTACCTCTCTTCATTTTTACTACTAAGCATTCATTGTTTATTACCTGATGACTATAACAGCCTCCTGACAATAGTCTCTGCTTTAACTCTTGTTCCCATTCATTTTTTTTTTATTTTTGCCAAATAAAAGACAAACTGATCTTTCAAAAATATCACGGGATCTGCATCAATTCTCTGTACAAAACCTTCAACACTTATTCTTGCACTTAGGATGAAATCCCAACCCATTGACGTGGTTAGAGGATACTTTGTATTAAAAGGCACCTCTCTATCTCTATGACCCAGGATACCTGAGGGTCAGCCTAGAATACTCTTCAACTTTTTTGTTTGCTTCAAGCCTCAGGTTCAGGGTCAATTTCTGATCCCCACCCTGGCCCCAGTATATGATGTCACACTAAATTGTACTTTCCCTTATATCAGTGATTATCAGTTGGTGTGCCACAGCAGGCACACCGGTGTGCTGCAAGAAGTTTTACAATGTGCAATACTCAGTTGGTTTGAGCATCATTCCAATATGCCAAGGAGCACATACAAGAAGCAACCAATGAATCTCTCTCTCTCTCTCTCTCTCTCTCTCTCTCTCTCTCTCATCAAAAAATACACTTAAAAAAAACATGCAATGCCTGACTATAGAAAAAATGACAATAGCCAGCACGCCAATGGTCATTGGTGTGAGTGAATCAAACTTATGCCTATTTTTGTCAGAACAGCAAAAAATATAACATACTTGCCCTAGCTAGTTTTGCTCAGTGGATAGAGCATTGGCCTGCAGAGTTTGATTTAATTCTGGTCAAAAGTACATACCTTGGCTGCAGGCTCCCCCCCAGCCCTGCAAGAGCCATGGTCGGGGTCATGGGCAGGAGGCAACCAATCGATGTGTTTTTCACACATTCATATTTCTCTCCGTCTTCCCCTCTCTCATCCACTCTCTCTAAAAGTCAATGGAAAAATATCCTCAGGTGAGGATTAAATAGAAAATAGATGGATAGATAGATAGATAGATAGATAGATAGATGATAGATAGACAGATATCATATTTTTTGGTGTGTCACAGAATTTTAGTAATTAGTTTATGTGTGCTATGAGATAAAAAAGGTTGAAAATCATGTCTTTACATTATCTAAGGGAATTTGTGATTACATGTTTGACCATTAACTCATTAGCTGTACCCAAGCTCCTGAGGGACAGGATTTTATATCTGTATGATTATTATTGTTATTAGTATTACTCCCCCAGTACACCCCAGGCCTAGCACAGTGCCTTTTCCACATTAGGAACTCAATAAGCCCGTGTTAGATACTGAGAGCTCACGGAGGAGATGACCCCCTTTCCTCGCTGGGCAGGCTGCATAGTCTTGTGGGAATTCTGATCGGAGACTCGGGATCTCTGGGCTGTGATCATGTTTCTAGGAGGGGGATTTTGAGGAAATTCACTCTTCATGTTGCTGGCCTCATTTTCCTTATCTGAACGGTTCCCTGCTCCTGTCTGTGCCCACTCCCCACTTGGTGATTCTCAATCCCTTTAAGGCTAATTTCCTTCTAAGAGGGAAGGTAGCAGAGGAGAATAACAGTTTTCCCCACAAAGCCCTCCCAACTGTACAGGCTGCATAGGCTGATTACTACTGTTGCTTCAGAGTAGAATGCAATTAGTGCATTACCACATAATCGGATAGTAGACCACGAGTAGCACAAAATTCACCTAAGGTTATTTGCGGAGATGATTTGGAGGCAATAAAGACGAGCCTACTACTATTCCAGCATCGCTGTGGTATTATTGCCACCTGGTGGTGACATTAATTACTTTGCCTTGTACGTTTGAAGACCCTGTTGCAACAGGGGGTCCACAGATTTCCCCCTGTGAAAATGTGGTATTCATTTCTCTCCAATGAAACTAGAGACAAAGGTGTGAGAGCATTTTCTTGATGAAAGACACTTTGTGGCCCCACCTGCATCTTTTCTTTAAGGAGGTGGAACCGTGGCAGATGATTAGGTCATTCGGATGGAGCTTTCACTAATGGAATCGGTGCCCTTCCTTATCAAAAAGACCCAAAAAAGAGCTCTCTCATCCTCTTTCCACCACATGAGAATACAAGAAGTATGTCCTCTGGAGGAGGGCTCCTACCGGCTTCCAACCACACTGGCACCTTGCTCTCGGACCTCTGGGACTGTGAGTTATAACCTTCTTGTGGAGAAGCCATCCAGTCTATGGTACTTTGTTAATAGCAGCCTGAATGGACTAAGACCATCATTAATCCCATTCAGTATATCTTTTTAAATCTCAGACATTGTATCTCCAAAAATTCAGTTTGGGTCTTTTTTACATTTTTCGTGTCTCTACTTAACATGCTCAATCTTTCCTTGAGCTCTTTGAACACATAGAATGCAATAATAAAAAGTAATGCCTTTGTCTGCTCATTCTCACTCCTGTGCTAATTTGGGGTCAGTTTTGGTTTACTTATTTTCCTCCTAATTGCGGATCATATTTTCCTGTTTGTTTAGTGGTTTGTCTGTTTTTTTGCATGTCTGATAAGATCAATTTTATGTAATGCCTGACATTATCAATTTTACATTGTTGGGTTCTGGAGAGTCTTGTGTTCCCATGTATAAATATTCCTGAGCTTTGTGTTGGAATACAATTCCATTACGTGGACACAGTTCCAGGTATTGCTTTTATGAATTGTTAGGTAGGACCACAACGATGCTTAGAGAAGGGATCATTTCTCCTCGGGGCTAATGACAAGCATTTAGTACCTTCTGACTACTCTCACCTATGCCTGCTGAGGTTTTCTGGGCTGGCTGGTGAGAACAGGTACAGTAAGAGCTGTGAGTACCAGTCTCTCTAATCCAGTGGCTCTCAACCTTCCTAATGCCGCAATCCCTTAATACAGTTCCTCATGTTGTGGTGACCCCCAATTTCATTGTTACAAATTGAACATAATTAAAGCATAGTGATTAATCACAAAAACAATATGTGATTATATGTGTTTTCCGATGGTCTTAGGCGACCCCTGTGAAAGGGTCGTTCGACCCCCAAAGGGGTCGCGATCCACAGGTTGAGAACCGCTGCTCTAATGTTTTCATGTGGTTCTTTCCCCAGCCCAGGTAGCGTTCTCATACGCCTGTGCTGACCAGTCCTCTGCTGAGCACTCAACGTGCCCTCTGAGATTTCCAGAGATTTTCTGTCTCCTCTCAGTCACTTTACACTGCAGACTCTAGCCCCCCTTTTCCTCTCAGAAATCTCAGCCTCTTCTCCTCAAATAAAGAGCTCAGGGGCCCCTCGGGGATTCTCCCTTCCTATCATCTTCTGGGAACTTCCTCAGGGCAGTCAGCTGGAGGTGACCGGCTCACTCTATTCGCTCTCCATCTCTCAGAGATGACGGCCTTTCATTGTCCCATGTCCAATGCCTTGAAAACCATGGTGGCACATACTTTGTTTTAAATTGTTTCTAGTGGAAGAGAAAATCTCTGGTCCTAATTACTCCACTTTGACTGGAAGCAGAAGGTCACCTGGACCATGTTACATCAGGGGAAAGAAAAGAAGGTTGGAGGCATCATTGTACTGAATTTCTTGAAGCCGTCTAGATATGTGATAATCATAAATTCAGGTTGTTTTCCTTTGCACCCTCTGTTTCCTTTTATACAACAGATTGAAGAAAGAAGACAGGCGACATGCCTCTTTATTTCTCCGGTGGCAACTTTGAAGCATACCTTGCTTTCTTTTCCAAACAGAATGGGAAATAAAAGAATTTTTAAATTTAATTCAACCCAAGCTAAATGTGTAAGAGGATAACACGCTGACTGTTTCCCTCCAGCATTTGAAACGGTAACACATCTGCTCTGAACAATTCAAAGTACATTTTTACTACATTGTACAGTTTCCTTTGAAAGTTGGACTCTCCTTGCCAGGTAAATACCACTGCTAATATCATTGCAAATAGCTAGCACTGTTTCCCATTTAGCACTGAGCTGGTAAAATGTGTAACTAATAGTCAGTTGGGATTAACTCTAGAGGAGAATAAACTCAGGAGGTGATGAGCTATCAGTTGTACCCTTGAAACCTGTATGGTTTTATCAACTAATGTTACCCCAATAAATTCAATTTAAAAAAATAATAAAC
>NW_006291009.1:828317-838770 GCF_000327345.1 Myotis davidii
GCAGGAAACTTTAGACCGGCCCACTATAAACAGTTCTTCAATTATTCCTTTTAGGTTTTGAAATACTGCGTTACAAGGGACTGGTGGTGCTGTCAGCTATGAAACCTGTTGGGAGAAGAATGTTCCCGCTGCAGTCCTCGCTGCAGCACATCACTGTCTGAGCAACATCCGCATTCCCCATCACTGCTAACACCACCTGTTTGTGAAGTAAAAGACATTTGGGGGGGAAATGGAGGATTTTTTCATGAAATACAGTATTATTCTCTGCCGAGTGCTAGAGAAACTCGGCTAAGGGAATAGGAAATAGCAGCACCCTTAGTGGGCAAGGTGGGCTTGGGACCTTTAGGTGCAACCGCATCCTAGGTCCACAGCTTGATGCATTATCCCCTTTCTGATCCTCAGGCAACTCCTATGATGTATATAATGACACATGACCTCATCAAAACAAGAACTAGCCCTGGTTGGTTGCTCAGTAGTTAGAGCATTGGCCGGCACACTGAATGGTCTCAGGTTTAATTCCCAGTCAAGTGCATGTACCTGGATTACAGGTTTGATTCCTGGCCCCAATCAGGGTGTGTGCATGAGGCAATCAATTGAAGTGTCTCTCTCACATCAATGTTTCTCTCTCTCTCTCTCTCTCTCTCTCTCTCTCTCTCTCTCTCTCTCTCCCCCTTCCTCCCTTCCACTCTCTCTAAAACATCAATGGAGAAATATCCTCGGGTGAGGATTAGCAACAACAACAAAAGAACAAGAACTAGATGCTGCTACTTCTCTTGGGATCCCACCTAGTCCTAACAGCAATGGTGTTAACATCAGCTGCTTCTCTGACATCACCCCCTGCATTCTGCTATCCTCTGTATGGTCACACTGGCCTCTAGGCTCTGCCTGCACACCCACACATGCTAATACAAACACCAAACTGGGCTGGTGTTTTGTATTATCATATTCCCCTTCTGAGCTGGCATCTCTAATACAGACCTATTTCTTCTTCTCTTTTTTTTGTAATTCTTTTTTTTCCATTCTTTATTTTTATTGTTGACACTTACAAGATGTCTCCATTCCCCTTCCCCTTTGCCCACCTCCACCCACCTTCCCTTCCCTCTGGCCATCACCACACTTTTGTTTGTGTCCATGGGTCATGCATATACTAGTATGTTCTTTGGCTAATCCTTTCACCTTCTTTTATCCAATCCCCCTGCACCCTTTCATCTGTCAGTCTGTTCCATGTATCCATGCCTCTGTTTCTATTTCGTTCATCAGTTTATTTTGTTCATCAGATTCCACATATAAGTGAGGTCATATGGTATTTGTCTTTCTCTAAGTGGCTTATTTCACTTGGCATAAAAATCTCCAGGTCCATCCATGCTGTCACAAAAGGTAAGAGTTCCACCTATTTCTCTTTTGAAGAATGAAAGACATTTTCTCATTCTACATCCACAATGTCTGCCTGACTCCTTTACTATTTTAATGACTGTCACTATGAGAGTCCCACCCCTTCACACAGCTGAAAGGTGAGTCTGAAGCAGAGTTAGCATGGGCCCAGCAGAGCACCTGACACTTAGTAGGTGCCCAGGCCATGTTTGAGGAATTAAATGAAATTGGGCTATTTCTGCAGGCAATGACACTGGTGCCCCCTGGTGTGTGGATGCACAGAGAAGGTGAAGAATTGAGTTCCCCTTTCCCAGTAGAGTCTGGTCCTGAGCATCCATACATACCCTTATGTAAGGATGGCAAAGTTGTCCCAGCCCTTCCCCCTATTCTCTCTCTCTCTCTCTCTCTCTCTCTCTCTCTTTCTCTCTCTCTCTCTCCTCCCTCTCCCCCCCCCACCGACTCTCCCTCCCTCAACAACAGCACTTCCACCTGCATGTCAGTCTGCACATAGAGAGAAATAAGTGGCAGCCTCTGTGATGATTCTCCTGGCAAGACTCGACGGGCTTTCTAGGAGAGGAGAGCTATAACCTCCCTCCAAGTCATCCTGACATCAGGCCTCACTGCAGCTTGTTCTGGAAAAGAACAGGCAGCTCACGGTGGCTGCTATAAATGAAAGAGAAGGCAGAGGGAAGGAGGGTGGGGCAGGGAATCATGGGGCCATGTCCTCACCGGCTCCGCGCTCCAGAAGGAAGAGCAGTGCCCCCTGTGAAAAGGGCAATGCCTGAGTCTGGTTGGTGGTATGTGACACGTGGTATTTGCACTTCTTTTCTTTATTTTCCTAGAGATTTGGGGCCTCATACCTCAGGCTAGAGGGCAGTTGACCTATGTTGGTATAAAATAGAGATGTAATCAAGTTCATGGATTAAAAAATTTTTTAACGGTGAATCTTGTTCAAAAACCAGATTATTCAACAAATACTGTCTTTTTTTCCTTCTCAGTGCTGTTAATTTGATGTAGTTATGGACTTTAAGTCAGATTTTAGAATTGTATCTACAATAAAACATAGGTTGACTCTAAAAGTCAAAACATAGTCAAAATCATCTTAGCTGCCATGTATTACATAATTATAGTGAGTGAAGCATTTTCTATGTCTTTTAAAAAAATAGTTAACCTTCCCACTAACCCTCGGTACTATAAAATAGCTGGTAATATTGCTATGCCCCATTTTATTTGTTTTTTACCAAAAGTATGTATAAGTTTTACAGTCGATGTTATTTTGTATTAGTTTAAGTTGTAGCTGTGTCCTATGTTAAAGATGAATTAACTGAGACGTAGGAAGGTGAAATAACTGCCCAGGTCAAAGGTGAGCTGAGGCCAGTCTCCCTCAGAAGCCCTGGTTCTCTCTGCCCTGCAACTCCTCCAGCATTCCTGTGCATATGAATTACTTGAGGCCATTCTTGGAAATACAGATTCTGGGGCAACAATCTCAAAGATGCTGTTCCAATAAGTTTGTTCACTTATGACAAACAGCAGAGATGATTCTGAAACAGGTGCTCCGGTCCCTCCCTTTAAGAGCCAGTGCTCCAGGGGCTGCTGAGCACTCAGCATGTCCCGGTCCAGCCCCTTCATGACAAGAGTGAAGGGCTGCTCCACTAGCTGAGAGCAGAACTGGAATCGGAGTCCAGCCAGCTGGCCCAGCCTTCTTCCCACCACATTCCCGGAGAGAAAAAATGCAAGGCTCTTAGAGAGCTTTGTTCTTCCCCTCGTCTTTCAGTCCTGCAAGCAGCCAAACTCCCCTGGAGCGTCCAACAATATGTTCAAGGCCAGCATGGAAAAATCACACCGCTAATTTGAAAAGTCTCAGAGCTTCGTGCCCACGTACTGCCAAATTTGGAAGCAGTGGAAATCATTTAAATATTACTTTTCTTTAACTGCGAGAATACCAGTGTGTGAAAATTGCCATGTGTAACCTTCAGAGTTGTTACAGCTTTCTGAAAAGCAAGCTCGCCTTTACAACTGCCATTCAGCGAGTATTGTTTCCCCTTTTACACATTCCCATTAAGCACTCAGCACAGAATGAGACCCATATAATATCTAAACGTGCTTCGGAACAGGTTCTTAAGGGGAGATGTAAATGGGAGTCATATACTTCTATGGGATTATTATGGCTGAATTTACTGTTAAGCTGCCACTCTCTGAGCTATTTTCCCCAAGGTTGGCGTTTTCTCTCTGTATTTACCCAGTTTGTGTTGAATGAGCAAACATTGAGATTGTTGGCTTAATGCCAAGGTTTGGCAAACAATTGTTCCCCTGTTTGTGGGCTTCTTTATTTATTTCTGGTTGTTCTCTGCAAGAATCTGTCATATCAAGTCCCTGGAAGGGGAGTGCTTGCACTCTGCATGTTGAGGCAACTCCATTAATTCATTGCTGATGCTATTGCAAATGTTCGCACATGGATTACAAAAGTCTTGATTATGCGAATGTGTTGTTTTTAATGACAGTATCCTGGTACAGTTTTCCTTTATAATAAGAGTTTTCTTTAGCACACAACGGTTTATAGACAGATTCCTGAGCTTTCTAAATGCCCGTGGTGCTGTTACTGAGGCCACCTGCCCCAGTGGATTCCGAGGATAAAAACTTCGGAGGCCCCTCACATCTGAGCCACTCAGTGTGTGTGCGCGCAGCATAAGACTGCTTTCCAGAAATACAGTGTTTGGGTTGAAGTGTCTGACAAAGGAACACGAAGGACCAGAACAATATGGGGTTTTAAAATGAGGTCTTTAAGTGGAAGATGACTCTTGAAATGCCACCCGTTTCTTACAATCCAGCTCTGTCTTTTCTTTTGCCAGGAGCTACGAAGCTCTGCACCGCGACTCCGGCTGCAAAGCAGCAGAGCAACACAGGGAGGTTTTGTCCCCACTCAGCGGCACCTGTTGAACAGGGTGCTCCAAGCAGCGCCTGGGAGGGTCTTAGCAGCTGAATGGAGCTGCTTAACATGTTTCACAGACCTGGGGTTTCGTTAGCTAATGAGAGGAACCCCCCTGGGTGGCAGCTGTTCCCCAGGAGGTTTTCTTGCCCTTCTGGAAGCCTTACAAGCTCTTTCAGCCCATTAGGACTCCGCGTGGTTACTTAATGCCCTTGTGGGAATTGCTTTCTCTGTCATCTTAAATCAGAGATCAGCAAACATTTTTCGTAAAAGGCTAGATAATAAACATTTTTAGCTCTGTGGGCCATATGGTCTCTGTCACAGTTCCTCGGCTCTGCTCGTGTAGCACAAAAGCGGCCATAGATAAAGTGTAAATAAATGAATGTCTGTGTTCCAATAAAACTTTATTTGTGGACGCTGACATTTTAATTTCATATCATTTTCGTGAATCACTGATAATGTTGTTCCTTTTTCTTTCCAACCATTAAAAAAATATAAAATCCATTCTTTTTTAAAAAAATATATATATACTTTATTGATATTTTACAGGGAGAGGGATAGACAGAAACATTAATGAGAGAGAAACATCCATCAGCTGCCTCCTGCACATCCCCCTTCTGGGAATGTGCCCACAACCGAGGTACATGCCCTTGACTGGAATCGAACCTGGGACCCTTCAGTCCACAGGCCAACGCTCTGTCCACTGAGCCAAACCGGTTAAGGCTATAAAATCCATTCTTAACTCATGTGTCAGACAAAAACAGGCAGTGAGCTGAGTTTGGCCAGAGGGTTGCGGCGGAGGGCAGGGGGAGGAAGCATAGTTTTCCAATCCTTGCTTTAAGCCAATAATTGACGATGAAGAATACCAACATAGCTATCAGCTTCCTTCATTTATCTAAATGTTAGCGAGCATTGAAAATGTCAGCTGTTACTCTAATAATTAGTCAGTTGAGATAAGTTTGGGAATAAAGGTCAGCATATAATATCTCTATTAATTGGAAGAATGCTAGTAAACTCAGTGAATTGGGCTCGTTACTGATTTCTTTGTGTGATTCCCCATTTCCTAGAAAAGATCAGGGTCTGAAGTGAAATTGAAAGGCTTCAATGTGACATTTAAGACCCTTCTTTGGTGTGGTACCCACCCTGACCCTGCCTGGATATACCAATGCCTGCAGGGAACCTCTCTGCTTTCTGGTTTATTAGCCAACCCCAGAAGGGTAACTCTTTCTCTCTCAGATCAGAGAGAAGAGGAGAAAGTGACTCCAGAGCTTGGGTGGTGGCAAGAAAGGGGGTTTTTTCCCTTCTTCACCCTGACCCACTAATTCACAAAGATCCCTTCTCCACCTGGTAGAGGGACAGGAAACTGGTGTGACACTCAGGTTTATTACACTCCTAGTTGTAATTTGATGCATCAAGGTGCTCCTAGACTGAAAATACCTTGATAAAATGAAGTTAGTGTCTCTTCTATGCTTGATTGCCTAATCGACTTTATTTTACTTTTTTTAAAATATTTTTTTATTGATTTCAGAGAAGAAGAGAAAGGGAGAGAGAAATAGAAACATCAATGATGAGAATCACTGATGGGCTGGACCCTGATAGGAATCCAGCCTGCAACCCAGGCATGTGCCCTGACAGGAAATCGAACAGTGACCTCCTGGTTCATAGGTTGATGCTCAACCACTGAGCCACACCGGTCAGGCAATAGTCTTTATTTTAATTCTCCCCCATCATTTTCCTTCTCACTTTTTTCTTCTTCCTTCCATATTCCCCCTTCCCTTTCTGACTTTTGAGGTAATAATTTAATGTTCACATGTGTTCTATACTCTTCCTACTTCAAGTGTGAGCCTGTACTAACAGTGATGGCAGCTTCTTAGAAATGTGGTATTTTCACCCCAGATTCTGAAAAACCATTCAGAATCTGCATTTTAACAAGATCCTCAGAGTGTGCACATTAGAGTTTGAGAAGCACCTTTATAATATCCTTATCATTCCAGAGAAAAATGCTCAAGACGAACCTCAGGCTTAAATAAACATCCTGGAGGGAAGCAGAGAATTAACCTTCTCAAGATTGTTCAGAATTGCAGAGAAAAGGCAAGGATTGGAGTCAAACTTTAAAATGAGCGAGTAGTGGTCCCGCTTTGGGAGAATCCAAGCACTTTTTCCTCTAGCAGTGTTCAGGGTGGACAGGTTATCCGGGACCAGGGCACGCTAGCTCAGGATCCAGAGCACAGAGCCTTGGTATAGCGCCCAGCTCTGGGGTGGAGGGACATGTGGGCGTGATACACACTCCTCCCCTGTGGAGGGGTTGGGTCACCAACGCCTTTTTCCTGCAGAGAGAGATCGGCAGAGGAGAAGGTGAACAGAGCAGTCATTCCTTGGCATTCTGGAATACAGGGGGGGAAGGTAGTGCGAGCTGGTAGATGTTTAATTAGCAGCTTGGGGAACGGGGGAAGAAGCCCTGATTTTCATGGTGCATATACCAATATTCCCACCTTGGTTGATTTCAAACTATCAATGTGATGTCGCTGAACAAGGACTGGGGAAGAGGCACACAGCAGCCCACCGTTATATGACAACTGCACTACACAGGTACAACAGACTAAATAAACTCAGAAACATAACAGTAGTAAACTGCAATAAAATGATTAGCAAATAATGAGTTGTACTGGTTACCTTTGTTTTTACTGGAACTAATTTAATTGTAAGTTTATATAACCTAAATTTTAATAATGGTTGTGTTTAATGACCAGGTCCAAATATTCCTGACAATCAGCTTTCATGTATGAGCAGGCTCTAGTCTAGCCCATCTGTGGGAAAAGGCATTTTCACAACTTCGGACTATAGTCATAGGATGCTTTCAAAGACACCTGAACAATATATCTGCGTATCACCCCTTTTACTCACATGGATGTCCCAGCAAACCTCTGTTCGCAGATTGCCTTAAAAGAGAGGAAAAAAAAGTTGTCTGCAGTATTTCACGCATATAGTTCACCCTACAAACTTTCATTAAACTTTCTCAAGAACATTTTACAGGTCTTCCCTGTGCTGGAATATTCTAGTTGACAATATTCCAGATTGCTCCAGTTGGAGCATTTCATGTGACTTATACCATGAGTTTTTTTTTTTTTTTTTCAGAGATGTTCCTCGAATACTATTTAGCCTTATTTCCTCTCTTGATTCTCAATTTTTAACGCTTGTTGCTCAATGTCACTCACATTCTCTGGATCTGACAAGTGTCGGGTACGTGAGCCAGAAAGCTCTTGGTGTAGGAGAAAGAATGCCTGAGGGGACAGTTGCCAAGATATTTTAATCAGTTATCTCCTCCAAACATCACCCTCAGGAACAAGCAAAAATTGTCTCTGATTCTAAACCCTGACCCCTGCGCGCACCACCACCACACACACACCCCCTAATCTAAGTCACTCAGTCTCTCGGAGCCTAAGTTTGCAGCCTGTCAAATAAGTGCTTGGTCCATGATCTGTAAAATCCCTGTTAGCTCCTTTTTTTGTTTTAATTTTTGAAAATAGAATAAAAAGAAATAAAAATCCAGGAAGGAACTTGTTGCTCATTTGAGCAGTGTGTCTGGTCGGCCTTTTTGATGCATTGCACCGTTTTAATTTAATTCTCTGAGAGAAATAGGCATATCCGTGCTATTTCCTAACAGCTCATTAAGGGCGTTTTCCATAAAAATGATGTGCATGACCCATTTCTCGGCTGCTGAGCTGTTTACGATGCTAAGTATCTGGATCTCTGTTAGCGTGACCGACCTCTCCCGTGGCCACCCTGTGACACTGCCGTCTGGTGCTACCCAGGCCGCCTTCGCTGCCCACGGGTCCTCAAGAGCGCCTTCCGCCGATCCGACTCCTACGTCTTCTTCCTCCCAATCGTCTCTCTGCACAGTCCCCACCGAGTCTGCAGCACAAAGCCAACACCTGGAGGGCGTGGTCTAAGCACCCGAGGTGGGCGCGTGTGCCCGGGCACCTTAGAAAGAAGAAAAAAGTCCACGCAGGATGCTGATGACTGCAGTACTTGAAACACTAACTCGGCCAGCAGCTGGCCCTTCCCTCAGTTCGCTTTGGAGAGGGCCGCGATTTGCATCCCAGGTGTGATTCGGCGCCTCCTTTCTTCCAGTTTTCAGTTACCGAAGTGCCTTCGCCGCCCAGCTCCCAGGTTCCGGTGATTCCGTTTATTGTGGCAACAGTTCCCGGCAACTGCTCAGGTGCCCAGCGCCTCCTGCCGAGCCTTTAAGTGCTGGAGGTGGAAGAGGCGGAGGCGCTGGGAGCAGGGACCGAGGTGTAGGGCGCGGGTGGCTGGGGCGCAGGAACAAGGCCGGGAGCGCCCGGGGGCGCACGGCGGGACCCGGCCGGAGGAGCGCGCGGCGCGCAGCATGGGCTGTGGACCTTCCCAGCCTGCTGAGGAACAGAGCTTTGTCCCCGCGCCGAGGAAGGGCTGGGAAGAGGGATTCAAGGTAAAACAGCGGCAAAAAAAGGGCAAAAGCCTTTGCCACGCTTGGGGGAAGCCGAAGTGGGCTGGAGCAGGGCCTGCTGGGGCTCACAGGGGATGCGCGGTAGGGTGGGCGGGTTGGGACCAACTGTATTCGGCCAGTGTTGAACTGCTGTCTTCATCGGGGTTCTTGCTGCTATAGGACCAGCTTTGGGAGAGTTCTGTGTTTCAAGAGCTAGGGAAGGTGCTCGCACCCCGGGGCAGAGACAGCGGCAGGAGAAACGGGATGTGTGGTGCGTTGTGCACGGAGCTGGGGTTGGAGGTGATTCTCGGGCGCAGGTGAGCGTGCCTAGGGCTGCGTGGTTTACTAGCTTCCGGCCAGTGGGCCCAGTGGGAATTAGCGCTGGAAGAGACCTCGCTTGCCTCCTGAGGCCCAGAGCGGTGGACAACTTGCCCAAGGCTGCACCGCTTGTTGGGGGGCAGAGCTGGAGATAGAATCTAATATTCTAAGCTCTCATTCCAATACGCTTTCCACTCTCCCTCGAGGCTGCACCCCCCCTTAATTCTTCTGGAGACAGGCAGGGGAGTTTTTCCAGGGTGGGGAATGGAGGGATGGGTTGGTCCAGACAGAATGAGGTTCATGATTTCTTCCCATCCTCACCACCATCAAGATTCCACGAACTAGGAACCCACAGGGGTCCCTTCGAGAGGGGTTACCCAAAGATACTGTTACCATATAATTTATCATCCAAAGCAGGATACTAACAAGGACTGGGGAAGAGGCACACAGCAGCCCACCGTTATATGACAACTGCACTACACAGGTACAACAGACTAAATAAACTCAGAAACATAACAGTAGTAAACTGCAATAAAATGATTAGCAAATAATGAGTTGTACTGGTTACCTTTGTTTTTACTGGAACTAATTTAATTGTAAGTTTATATAACCTAAATTTTAATAATGGTTGTGTTTAATGACCAGGTCCAAATATTC
Source organism: Myotis davidii (assembly GCF_000327345.1). NCBI lineage: Eukaryota > Metazoa > Chordata > Mammalia > Chiroptera > Vespertilionidae > Myotis > Myotis davidii. The sequence goes on from NW_006291009.1 coordinate 838,055, forward strand.
CTGACAATCAGCTTTCATGTATGAGCAGGCTCTAGTCTAGCCCATCTGTGGGAAAAGGCATTTTCACAACTTCGGACTATAGTCATAGGATGCTTTCAAAGACACCTGAACAATATATCTGCGTATCACCCCTTTTACTCACATGGATGTCCCAGCAAACCTCTGTTCGCAGATTGCCTTAAAAGAGAGGAAAAAAAAGTTGTCTGCAGTATTTCACGCATATAGTTATAGTTCACAACTTTCATTAAACTTTCTCAAGAACATTTTACAGGTCTTCCCTGTGCTGGAATATTCTAGTTGACAATATTCCAGATTGCTCCAGTTGGAGCATTTCATGTGACTTATACCATGAGTTTTTTTTTTTTTCAGAGATGTTCCTCGAATACTATTTAGCCTTATTTCCACTCTTGATTCACAATTTTTAACGCTTGTTGCTCAATAAATATAATACTTTGACTTGGATTTTATCTTCCCTAGTCTTCAATTTTATTTTTTTTTTTAAAAAGTTAACAGACAACATCATCCAAGCAGTAAGGAGAATAGAATGAGTTTAAATGCTATAAAGTAAACAATCAGCTTCTTATAACAGAGCTGACCATTCATTTCCTTGGAAGGATCCAACAGTTTTAATTTCCAAGAATCCTTGCTAGTATTTTCCTAGGTGGATGCCTAGAGGGTCTGAGTCAGGTTCCTCATCCCAGGTCCCTCATTAAATA
>NW_006291009.1:840269-845251 GCF_000327345.1 Myotis davidii
GTTCCTGCCAGGTGGCCCAGTGGGAATTAGCGCTGGAAGAGACCTCGCTTGCCTCCTGAGGCCCAGAGCGGTGGACAACTTGCCCAAGGCTGCACCGCTTGTTGGGGGGCAGAGCTGGAGATAGAATCTAGTATTCTAAGGTCTCATTCCAATACGCTTTCCACTCTCCCTCGAGGCTGCACCCCCCCTTAATTCTTCTGGAGACAGGCAGGGGAGTTTTTCCAGGGTGGGGAATGGAGGGATGGGTTGGTCCAGACAGAATGAGGTTCATGATTTCTTCCCATCCTCACCACCATCAAGATTCCACAAACTAGGAACCCACAGGGGTTCCTTCGAGAGGGGTTACCCAAAGCAGGATGATATAATTTATCATCCAAAGCAGGATACTTTTACGAGTGAAAGGGACACTAATAATAACTTTGCCCAGTCTGATGTAAGCCCATACTGTCACCTTTCCTAAAGGGCATACTTGGAACTACAGGTGAAAGAGCACACTTCCTATCCACGGGCACTGTGTGAGACTCTATTCAGTGCGAGTTACAGCACCTATTCTGTGAGGCACGTCGGCTGGGCTATTGGAGTGAAAAACAAACCAGGGTCTAGTGAAGGCTGAGTCTCAGGCATCTACCTGCTGCCCTGGGGGAGAGCAGAAGAAAACATCTGCTTTCCACCCCAACTGCCACGGGCTTTGTTCAGGGCTCAATTACCTCTTCCTGGGTCTTTCTGCCTCACCTGTCACCACCCTTGCCAGTCTGTCTTCCACACTGACACCTATCTTCCTAAGAAAAAGCTTTCTGGAGCGAGCAAAACCGGGCATTTGGTCCCACCAACCTCTCTAAGGTCATCCTCTCCTCTCCAGTGCTTCTCACTCATGGACTTGCCCTGCCCTCAAGGTTGATTCAAGCCAAGAACGTGCAGAACTTCTTCTCCCAGCCTCATCACCTTGCATGTCTTTCCCTGCGCGGTCCTCCTTCCTGGAAGGCCCTTCCCTGGCCCAATGCCCGGCCATGTGATGAATTCTACTCCTCCTCCAGGACTGAGCCCAACAAATGTTTGGCTAAGCTCCTTCTCGCTCTTAGATCCATGGGCTTCGTGAGAACAATTTGCTCATCTTTGTTATTACTCAGTATCACTTTGGACTATATTCCTACATAAGAGAATACTTTTTTTCTCTTTTTTCAAAAAATATATTAAAATAATTTAAAGTTTTAATCCTTTTTGTTTTCCCTTTTTTGTACAAAAGTCTATTTAATCTGTAATTTTTCTGGCATGATTACATATAAGACTTCCATAGGAGAAATGTTCAGTATGTATGTTTCTTTTCTGGTCATTGTCATTTGCTCCATTATTGTGGTTTTTAATTGAACGCATTTTTTTTTTATAGAGCCAGAGGGCACACTAAAAAGCAAGTTCTCGGAGTGTCAAATACACTAGGTCCTCCGTGGCCAAGTCTCCCCAAGACCTGGTAGGGTTTCTGGGTTTCTTTGAGAATTTCTTGTCTGAGGTAGTCATTGCCTCTTGTTTGGATCTTTGAACAATTTCCAAATTGGTCTGCCTAGATTCTTCTTCCACTAACCACCCCCACCTGCCCTCCATCTTCAGTCTTCCACATGACCTTGAGAGTGATTGTTCTAAAATAAGACCTGATAATATCATCCTCTGCTGAAAAAAAAGTTACCAGCTATTAGGTAGGCACACAAACTAATGATCAAGAATGTGACCACCTAGGTTGGATTTCTGGATTCACTACTTGTTGTGTGACTTAGGTCAAGTATTTAACCTCCCCATGCCTCAGTTTCCTTATCTGTAATATGAGAATAATTAATAATAGTGATTTTATAGAGTTGTTGTGAAGATTAAATTAATTCAATTCATGTAAAGTGCTGAAACCAATGCCTGGCACAGAAAAAGTGCTTAATATTAGTTATTACAATTATTATTACTATTATTATTATTATTATACTTATTTATGTAAGATAAAATCCTGAATCCTTAGCATGCCTTTCTAGCCATCCTCAAGCTGTGTCAAGTTCTCCACATTCATTCTAGTCACATCTTACTTACTACTCACTGTTCCCAAATCCATTCTGTTTCCGTCTCCAAGCCTTTGCACTCACTATTTTCTCTCCTTTTGGACTTTTCCTTCTCCCTTTTCTTGGCCCACATGCAAATATGTACCTATCTTTCAAGTTGACTCAAGAACATTCTTCTCCATTTCCCCTGTTACCATGCTCACAGAGTTGCCCTTACGCCTTCTCCTATCACATTTCAAAACATTTTTATTGTATTTGTTTCCATGTTTGCTTCCCATCCTGAGCTATCACCTGCTTGAGGCCAGGAACTGTGTTTTGTCTTTTATCTCCAGTGCTTACTACAGTGCCTGATGCAGACCAGGCACTGATGACTGTTTCTTGAGTGACTGAATGCCCTTCCCAGTTCCTTCCTGGGTTAGCATCTACCTGTCTCCTAGTAGCAGAACTAGACTAATGACAGTCAGCAAGGAGGAAATCCAATATTAAAATAACCTGAAAATAGACTCAGAGTCAACTCACATATATACCTCTCTTTCTCTACCCTGACCACTTGACTTTGGATGTAGAATCTGGGAAAGATATGATTATTAATTAAACATTAGCTATCAGAACCGTATTGTTTCCTTCATAAATTCATAGGGCTGAAAGTTCACTAGTTCGACAATGTCTTTAAAATTAGATGAATATGTTTGCTTACATTAAATATTTATGTTTCTTGGCGGCATGACTTTCAAATTTTCAGAATCAAATTTCTTGAGACCTGCCTGCAGACTTTCTCTTCACCTTACCTTAGTCTAAGTGGTGAGAAGTCACTGCACTAAAATAATGCATAAAAAGAAACGATGGGAAACTTTTCCTCATTGGGGAACTCTCCTTCTATATGTGACAAGAAAATTCTTGTTTATTGTCAGTTAGAAGGACTTAATACTTTAATACTTCTTAAAGTTCAATTTTTACAAGAGCATGTTTCTGACTTTTTTTTAGAGTTGCTATTTGTTATTTCATTCATTAGAATTAAAGTAGAAAAAAGAAATGTTGAAGAACAAACTCTTTCTATATGTCTGTGGAAAATATATTTATAAAATGTATCTGCCAATAATTTGGTTTTAGAAGGTTCAAGCTCCAGGGAACCTTGACAAATGACTCCCTCCAAGCTGTTTGAAAAAGTTGTTTCCCAAAAGCTTTAGAACATGTAATACTTGCAGACCAAACAACAACAACAAAAAATCTTGCCTATAGTTAAAATCAATGCCTTTTTTTGGAACGCTGATGATTCTTATGCATAGCTGTTAGCTTGGAATTTCCAGCTTTTCAGTTTTGTCTAAAATTGATCAAGACAATGGAGTATAAAATAAAACTGTTACCGTTGTGCTTCTGCTACAACTTCATCTCAGGGAGAAAAATGAAACCTCCCACCCCCTCCCGGCCCTCCCCCAGGATCAGCGCAGATAGATTCTTACTGGTGTGAAACTATGAACTCTGCATGCACAGACAGAACAGGAAAACTCTTCACGTATCCTCAAGAGGCCTAGATCTCATTAGTTTGTAAATATCTCTGGTCTTTGAATTATGTCTATTCCCAAGTCTAAACTATGAAATTGGGTTAAAATATCTGGAATGTGTTGTACATAGATAAGATATTTGAAAGACATTCTTAGTATACAAAGGAGAAAAAACTGAAATTTCCACTCCAGAACCTGAAGGCTGGTATGTGTTATTTTATGCTGAAAGATTGTGTCTCATCTGCTACAGTTTAAGTGTTGGCCACTAATGGAGCTTGAAGGCAGAGTGTATCTAACTAAGTAGACACGGGTAAAGCTCCTTGCTAAGGCCTGGATTAGTCACTTCCAGGAAACACTCGGAGGTCATGCAGGATGGCGGCATTTAAATCTATTCCGATTTATAGTCGACAGAATATGTTTGTGAAAAGACACCTTGTAGACTGAAAATATTCAGATTTGCTCTCAGCTCCAATGTGGGCATTTTGTTTATTGTTGTTAAATTTTTCAAGATCTCCACTGGGAAATGTGAACTGGCAAAATTAATGTGTGTGTGTTACTTAGCGCTTCACTAGGTTCAAAAAAATATAGACCTGCAAAACAAAATTAACTTGTGAATTGAGACAGTCTAGTAAGCCAGGACGAGTGTAATAGGGAAGCCGAGACAGATAGTTAAACGGTCAAGCAGTTTATGACCATCTAGTAAATCACAAAACCCTATCTTCCCTAACCAAGGACACTTAAGCATACTCGAGGGCAAATAGCTTAAATCGTCCTACTCAGGAAGATAGATAGCAGAAATCCAATTAGTGCCATTTGTACCAGCCACACTCAAGAACAGATGAAGTTAAGGGAATAAGTCTCATTGTGGTGTATCAGCATAAAGATAATGAATATTCTATTGAGATCCTCCCCTAAGACCTTCCCTAAAGTATCAACCTTTAGAACCCTCAAGACAAAGGACCCAGGGCTTGCTCTCCCTCCCACCTTTCCCTTCTCCCTCTTCTCCCCGCACAGGTGTGCATCTCCTAAACTCTAAGGGACCCCATGAGACTTGCAACCAGTGGAGCAAAGGGCAGCAGCAGCTTGTCCTGGGCTAATCCTCTGAACCCGTCTCTAAGGCCCCCTTTTCTCTGACTTTCCAATGAGCCAAAGCAGCCCCTCCTAGGCTCACTTCTGCTGCTTCTATCCTAAGCCCTTCCTTGTTTCACTGTCCCCAACTTTAATAAATGTCCTCTCATAATCACCTGTACTAGTATTCTGAAATCTTCCCTACGCAGAGTCAAGAACCCCACTACAGGCTGGCTGGAGGCAGACCCGTTTCAGGCCTGGTCCCTGTCCCATAGCACTATCACTGCAGATACTGCTTTTGGTAGTTTATTTGGGAAGAGGGGAAAGAAACACAACATGGTCTTTAATTTCCATAGGAACTGTGAGCCCCTGAAAGATA
>NW_006291009.1:845444-851702 GCF_000327345.1 Myotis davidii
GGGGGCAAAAGTAGGTTGACAGTTGTTCATATGGAAAATAATACAATAATCCTATATAATAAAAGCCTAATACACGAATTGTCTTCTTGGGCGGTCGTTCAACCGGGAGTTAGACCAGGAGACTGGGAGTTCGACCGCTCGCTATGATGTGCGCTGACCACCACGGGGTGGTGTGGAACATGGCGGGCATTGGCGACGCGGTGCTGGCAGCAGGTGGCAGTGGAGGTGCTGCCAGCTTTGATGGTCCCTGACAAGAGCGGGACTGCGGCAGGATGATGGAGCAGGTAAGCTGGCAGTACCAGGACAAGGCAGGTGCAAGCGGGGACCCAGTTGCCCTGCTGATCACCCCACAGATGGCAACCAGTGGCAGCGATGGGGAGAGGGACTGCCACCTGGCTCCCAGGCACTGAGGGAGCCGGGCTGGGGGCCCAGCCTCCAACCGATCGCCCCGCAGGCGAGATGGTGGAGCAGGTGAGGGGGCGGCACCAGAAGGTGGGGTGCCAGGCAGGGTGGCGGGGCCTGATCTCTGCAGGCCACCCCAAGGGACCCCACCCATGCACAAATTTGTGAACCAAGCTTCTAATTAATAAATAATCTATAATAATAAAAGCATAATATGCTAATTAGACCAGATGTCCTTTTGGATGAAGCCAACACTGTGAGGGAAGCCTGGGTCCTGGGTGCCAGAGGGAAGCTGGTGCCAGCAGCTGGGGGAAGGAAGGCCTACTCTTGCTTGAATTTCATGCAAGAATAAACTGTTTCATGTACTCACAATTGTAAACCTACTTTTGCCCTACACTGTGTACACACACGCGTGTGCACACATTTGGATGATCAGTGCACTCCCACAGGGGGAGCACCACTCAGCCAGAAGCTGGGCTCACGGCTAGCAAGCGCAGCAGCAGTGGTCGGAGCCTCTCCTGCCTCCACAGCAGCGCTAAGGATGTCCAACTGGGAGCGGGCCTAAGCTATTAGTGGACATCACCAAGGGCCCCCAGACTGCGAGAGAGTGCAGGCCAGGCTGAAGGCGCCCCCTCCAGTGCACGAATTTTGTGCACCAGGCCCCTAGTAATATAATAACATATAATACGTTATCTGTAAAGACTTTTCCTGAGTGGCCTTACTCTACAGGGACTGCATGGTAGTAACTGTGTCTGTAAGGAAAGACAGACAGAGAGAGAAAAAGTACATAGCTGCTCTCCGGCTTTCTCCTTGTGCCGATTCATATTTCATATCCATAGAGCTTTTGTTTGCTTACTTGGTTTGTTCAGTTGGTTGATTTTTCCTACCTTCCCATGCAGTTCTGAGCCACAGAACTCATTAATCCTCAACACGACAAGCTGATGTTGGCTTAGCTGGAGTGATCATGTTATGTAAACAGGGTGGTAGGAGCTGTGAGTCTCCCTACCAACAGGGAGAACCCCTCACTGAACTGTGAGGACCTGAGGGTGGTGGGGCCACCAGAACCTAGTGATTCCTACGTCGCCTCTGAGGGGCTTTGGATGTTGGAGTACTTCTAGAAAGGGGTCAAATGTCCATAGGTTTAAAAAATGTTGTCTGGTTTTTATTGTAGAAATAGCAAGTTTCATGCCAGTGTCCTTGCTTTTTATTTACTTTTCCTGTTTTAAAGAGGAATGCCTTCTGTTTAGTTCCTAGAATCTTCATTTAGAGCCAGAAGGGACCTCCCTCATTGACACTGAAGCCCATGGAGATCTGTCACCTACCTTCCTAATATTTCTGGGCCCACCGGTTGTCCCCGTTTTTACTGTTGCTGTCGTAGCTGGTATTTAATCAATCCTCACCTGGCTAGTAATAACTGTTCTGGCTTCCCTGTTTTGTTTCCTTCATCCTTCAATTCTTGCCATTGCACTAACTCAAGAGTGGTCTTTCTGAAAAATACAAGTGGTCATTTACTTTACTGTCATATCTGACAGCCCTGCAAGGGATTACGCTTGCACTCAAAATGAAATCAAACTCCTTTATTTGTCACAAAAGATTTCCCTTCCGCACTTCAGCACCTACCACTTTCTATTTCAGTCTGTTTCTGCTATAGTGGACACACAATATTGTTTCATGCCCTGTCTTTCTGTGCTTTTCCTTCTGTCTAAAATGTCCTTTCCTCTTTGCTCACTAGAAATTCATTCATTAAGACCCAATTCAAGCATTCTCCTCGTTAACACCTTCAGCTGCACCTGAACAGGTACAGACTTCTGTCAGTATTATAGGGCTCGCTACAGAGGGCAGGGGTTGGAGGGCGGAGTCCTGAGGCCCTTTGAAGACTTGGTTGGGGGGTTGGGGGAGTGGAGGGAAGAACAGCCCTTGGGTCAAAAGTGAAATCATAGACATAAAGAAGAATAACCGGAAGACAATATTCTGTAGAAGATGTTTATATTCTTATTTCTCCTTAAGATAATGAAGAGACTTCCTCTCTTCAGTGTGTGTCTTAGATGAGAGAATAGGTTGGCTGATAACATCTAAAAGGTTCTATTGGATGAGAAGTGGGAAAGTTGCAAATCAAGCAATGCAAGAAGAGCCAGCACTGGGAGAGAGGGGGTCATGGTGTTAGAGGAAATATGAGAAGCGTTTTCCTGAACAGATTTAGTATTTAAGATATGCCTCTTCTAAAAATAAATTCCAATTCTTCAAATTGAATTAATTGAGCATTTCCCTTATTTTTCTTCATTGACTGTAAAACTATGAAACACTTGACACCAGCCAGCACTTGGGAATCAGTGGTGTACTAAGCCACATTTAGCCCCTTTGCACACTGTGCTTTGACCTATTTACAAGCAGGGGAACTGTGGTAGGAAGAAATAGGCATCCTTAAAAGGAGAAGGTGGTACTTTAAGTCAGCACTGGGTTTATGGAGGGCCCTCTGGAAACATCTATTGATATAAAATGTGCCTATCATTTGACCCGGCATGTCCACATCTAGGAGTTTATCCTTGTGGGATGATTGGGTGAATTCAGGCTGATACATATGCACAGATATGCCAGCACTGTTTGTTATATGGATAAGTTAGAAACAACTTAAGTGTCCTTCAGTAGGATTTGGTTAAGTACATTGTGATATCTAGATATATAAAAGCCTAAGTGACTGTTACGACCAAACAACTGGAACAACCAGTCAACCGGTCACTATGACACGTCAAGCCTCGGACTAATGCACTGGTTCTCAACCTTGGCTGCACATTAGAATAACCTGGGAATCTTTTTAAAATCCTGATTTCTGGGCATCATCCTCCGGAATTCTTCCTACCACAGTGTCGAGTGTTTCATAGTTCTACAGTCAACGAAGAAAAATAAGGGAAATGCTCAATTAATTCTGTTTCTTTGTTATGGGGTGGGGCCAGCTGTGGTGACAGGAGCCTTTCCCGCCTCCGTGGCAGTGCTACCGAGCGGTGACACCAGTGGCAGGTGCAGCGGGGCTGTATGAGCCGTAGCGGAGCTGTGCCTGGCCTCAGCTGGGGCTCCTTCCCAGCCGCCTGCCACTTGGGCACTGCTACATCCCTCAGGGAGATCTCGAACTGCCGGGTTTTGGCCTGAGGCCTAGCCTGTGGGGATCAGGCGGAAACCTGGCAGCCTGGCATCCCCCGCCCCCACAGGGGTCCCAGATTGTGAGAAGGCACAGGCCAGGCTGAGGGACCCCACCCATGCACGAATCTGTGCACCGGGCCTCTAGTAGTTACATAATGTACTACAACGCAATCAGATAAATGATTACTCTCTGCCATTAAATGTTATCAATTTCTCTTATGACTCTATTACCTTTTTATTTTTATTTTTTAAATCTTATTCAGTGGTTCTCAATCTTGGCTGCACATTAGAATCACCTGGGAATATTTTTAAAATCCTGATTTCTGGGCCTCATCCTCCGGGAATTCTGTTTCTTTGTTAAGGGGTGGGGCCACAACATTAGTAACAAACAGAATTTCTGGAGGATGGCGCCCAGAAATGGAAATTCTGTTTCTTTGTTATGGGGTGGGGCCACAACATTAGTAACAAAGAAACAGAATTTCTGGAGGATGAGGCCCAGAAATCAGGATTTTAAAAAGATTCCCAGGTGATTCTAATGTGCAGCCACGGTTGGGAACCACTGATCTTACTGATTGATTTTAGAGAAAGAGAGAGGAAGAGAGACATTTGTTGCTCCACTTATTTTTGCATTCATTGATTCTTGTATGTGCCCTGACCAAGGATGGAACCCATGACCTTGATGTATCAGGACGATGCTACAACCAACTGCCTGGCCAGGGCTGTAATACTTTTTTAATCAGCAAAAACAATGAAGCTAGGTTTTTTTTGTGTGTGTGTGTATGTGTGTGTTTTACACAGCAGCATCTTTACTTTTCACATTTGATGCTTATGAACTTGTTACTTTTGTATCTTTCAGAATGCCCAGCATAACAGCTTGTACCTGACAGATTCATATTAGATATTACAGTTGCCCCTCGAACAGCACAGGGGATCAGGGGATTCCATCAATGCCCCTGCTGTGGAAAATCCATGTATAATTTTTAGTTCCCCCAAAACTTAATTACAGTCATCCCTTGTTATACGTGAGAGATTGGTTCTAGGACAATTCCCCCACCCCCATATTAAAATCTGAGGATGCTCAAGTCCCTTTATAAAATGATGCAGAACAACACATAGAGCCGACTCTGAATCTGCTCATCCCAGCGGAGTGCTGAAAATACTGTTTTCGATCCATAGTTGGTTGAATCCACGAATGCGAAACCTGCAGATGCAGAGAGGGCTGACTATATTTATTGAAAAAGAATCCTGTGTATAAGTGGATGCACACAGTTCAAACCAGTGTTATTCAAGGGTCGACTGTATATCAGTTGTCTGTTACTGATATAACAAATGAACATACATCTAGTGGCTTAAGACAATATTTTTATGTTCACAGTACCGGAGGTGAGAAGCACAAAATCAGTTCCACTTGCTGAAGTCAGGAGGTTAGCAGGGCTGGTTTCTTTCAGAGGCTCTGAGGAGGGAACTTTCCCTGCTTCTTCCAGCGTCTAGGGCTGCACCCCCACATCCCCTGCCTAGTGGCCCTTCCCATCCTCATTGCCTGGCCTACAGCACCTTGTAAAGTGTTCTCTGTTTCCGTCGTCACATCACCTCTCCTCCATAGTCAGATCTCCCTCTGCCTTCCTCTGATAAAAACCTGGTGATTATATTTTGAGTCCACCCCAGTGGTTCTCAACCTTCTGGCCCTTTAAATACAGTTCCTCATGGGGCCTACAGCACCTTGTAAAGTGTTCTCTGCTTCCGTCGTCACATCACCTCTACTCCATAGTCAGATTTCCCTCTGCCTTCCTCTTATAAGGACCTGGTGATTATATTTTGAGTCCACCTGGACAATCCAGGATAATCTTGCCATCCCAAGGTCTAATTTGATCATATCCGCAAAGGCCCTTCTGCCATTAAAGGTAGCATCTGCAGGGCGCTGGGTACTCCTCAGCCTACCACAATTCTAGTTAGCTAAACATCCACAAATCAAGTCTTGCTACATTGTTTTATTTTCCAAGAAACCATTTTCTAAGAAATCTTGACTCTCACAAAACGATTCCTTTTTCCCCTTTTCCTAGGCTGATGTGAATGTGGCTCATTCTGGGGAGAACGGCAGACCCCAGCTTGAGGCTGCCCTGCACAAGGACACTGTGGGAGGCCCTGAAGGCCTGGAAAAACAGGTCCAGTTGGAAAGCTTACCCGGAACCATTCCAGAGAGTTCCCCATCTCCTATTGGAAGGAACAGAAGAATAAATTTAGGTAAAAGCCCCCATTCGTGTTAATCTCCATAAAATACTGCTTCTCTAAATGTATTTCATAATGTGTTTGGTGGCCCCTTTATCACAGTTTTGTGGGCCAGGGAGTGCTATAAATGTCAAGGTCCCCCTCTCTAAGACATTAGAATTTAGCAATTTCTCTAAATGTATTTCATAATATGTGTTTGGTGGCCCCTTTATCACAGCTTTGTGGGCCAGAGAGTGCTGTAAATGCCAAGGTCCCCCTCTCTAAGACATTAGAATTTAGCCTTAAATCTTCATTATGTGAGTAAATAATGCTAACCCTGAATCTTCTGGTCATGGAGTAATTAAACCATCTTTTTCCCCCTTAACTAAGAGGCTTATTGGTGGTTGGTAATAGGCCGTAGGAATAGAAGTTCCACAAGCTTTGGTTAAATTCTTTTAAACTCCACCGTGTTAGCACTTTTTCAAGGGAAAGTTCTACATTTGACAGAATAAATAA
>NW_006291009.1:851994-855727 GCF_000327345.1 Myotis davidii
AACATATTTTTTTTCTCTCTGAAAATTCTGTTGCTGGGAATCCCTCCTACACTGCAACATGGATGCTCAGTATTTATGGTGTTAACAGACTAGAGATTGACAGGTGGACAGGAAGCTGGGTGTGGCCTCGAATAGTTAGCCTGCCAGCCCTACACTGTTGAAAGCAGGATCGGGAGGACCACAGGTGAGCAGGGACCAACGTGGGGAGGGAGTGAACTACCAAAGCAGATGTTTCCACACCGCAGCGTAAATTAGGCCTCAAGAAAGCTCTTACCACAGAATGAGTAGGAATTAGTGCCCTGAGCTTTATATTCTTTCTCTACCCAATCCTCCCTCCGCCCCCCCCCCACACACACCCCTCTGCTCTCTGCATCCCTGCTCTTCATATCTACAGGGTGTATTTGTTAAAAATTTCTTTAAAAAAAAAATTTTAAATCCTCACCCAAAGATTTTTTTTCTATTGATTTTTAGAGAGTGGAAGGGAAGGAGGGAGAGAGAGAGAGAACGATTGGTTGCGTCCTACATGAGCTCCAACTGGGGGGATCAAACCTGCAACTGACGTAGTGCCCTTGACCAGGAACCATCCAGCCTTTGGTGTGTGGTCAGATGCTCTAACCACTGAGCAACCTGCTGGGGCAAAAATTTCAAGTTTCACACTAACATTTCCCAAGTATTTCCCATGGGGGAAAAAAAGAAAAAAAATGTTATTTTGAATACTTTCAGATTGAGGAAAAGTTGCAGATAACAAAGAATGCCTATATTCTTTCATCCAGATTCCACAAATGTCAACATTGTACCACATTTGCATTTTCATGGTCCCCTCCCGCCTCCGTTCCTCCTTCCCTCTCTCCCCATCTCATATACAAGTATATTCTTTCTGAGGGTAAGTTACAGACATAGAGATAATTTACTCCTAAATGCATCAACAAGTATTTCCTGAAAACAAGGACGTTCTTTGCAAAATCCCAGTACAAGAATCTGCGTCAGGAAACTGCCATTGACACAGCACTGCTATCTTATCTGCAGCCTATATTCAGATGTGTCAATTGTCTTACAAACCTCCTTTATAAGTGTCAGAGCTAATTCAGAATCACATGTTTAATTTAGTTGTCATGTGGTTTTAGTCTCCTTTAATCTGGAACGATCCCTCAGCTTTTCTTTGTCCTTTATAACCCTGATATATTTGGAGATAGAGGCCATTTATTTTGTAGAATGTCCTCGGTTTGGGTTTGTCTTATATATTTCCTCATGATTAGGTCTGAGTTATGCACTTTTAGCAAGAATATCAAAAATTATATTGTATCCTGCTTAGTACATCAATCAGGAGGTATGCAAGATCTATATTTGACTTTTATTGGGGGTTGTGTTTTGGGGGGCCTTGCAAAATTTTTTAATGTAGTAAAATTCATCAGTCTTTTCTTTTATTGAATCTGGTTTTTGAGTCGGTTAGAAAGCCATTCCCTACAACAAGGTCAAAAACAAACTCACCCATGTTTTCTTGTATGACTTCACTTTTTATACTTATGCTTATGAAGAATTTCTAGTGGCCAGAGAAAATGCTAATGTAAATGTTCCACTGAATAGGAAACACAATGTGTGATGGCACATTACTAAAACTAACATTTTACATATTAACAATGGTAACCTCTGAATGATAAGAGAATGGACATTTTTATTATCTTTTTTATTTTTTATTCTCTTTTTATTCATGACAAATGATAGCCCGTGTACTTGGCATGCTTGGGGAGAGTACAATGAGGTGGTGAAGAACATGACTGATGAAATCAAACAGACTTGAGTTTAAATCCTAGTTCATTTACTTACTACCCTTGTCACCTTGAGCAAATTAATTAGCCTCTCTCGTATCAGGTTTTTTTTTTTTATAAAATAGAGTTTATAATATCTGTCCTACAGAGTTTATGTCTGATTTAGATGTTATAAAACATAGAAAGTACTTCATATAGTCCCAGGTTATACATTTTTATGAAAGGACTCCACCCACTAGATGAATGGACTTGGTTACTATCCAGACTTCCTGATGGTTACAAAATAGAAGATAGCTCATTTCTGCAGACTCCCCTTGGCATCTTTGTTTTACAATGTGAAGTTGTAAAAATGGATGCTTGCTTGTTTATTTCTATAATTGAGTGATTTGTGATGGGGGTTGTCTCCACACAGTTTATAAAAGCTCCCCTATAAAGTGTTTCAGTGCCACTTTTAGAATTACTAATAAAAATTTAGCTGATACCACTTGACTCCAATTCTGATCAAGTTCAAAGACTCTTCTCAAAAAGGCATATTTTTACTTATGGAGACTTAGCAGATGGTGTCATTGTAAACTCAGAGTTGCAGAACTAGAAGTCTCTTGGCGACATCATGCTGTTTATCCTTTTGTATACAAAGCATAGAAACCAACTGCAGCTCAGAAGAGTCACCCAAAGAACTTCTCACTCTTAGCTGTGGCTTAGCTTCGTAATTAGTGCAGCGGACCCATGGAGCTGTACCCAAGTGTACAAGTGTTGTTACAACAAAAAGCTAGTACAGAGCAGCACATGAAAGACTTTTTGTTATGTTAATATGGGGTCTGCTCAGTAAACAGTATATTGTGTTGATGTGTATCCTCTGTTAGAGCAGTAAGAATTTGAACTTCAAAGGATTCAAGGATTTAGAATACAAACAGATATTTAGCTAGGAGGGTTGAGTGTAAGATTTAATTAAGTAGCATGACTTGTATGGCATTCATTTAGCATTTGATTGATAATCTCTTCAAGCTTAAATTTTGCTTTTTTTTTTCCCGCTTGGAAGACTTAACAACCAATGGATTAATCCATAAACCACAACCCCTAGAGAATCGAGAGCGACAAAAGTCATCAGACATCCTGCAGGAATTAATTGTTCAAGGAATAATACAAAGCCACAGCAGAGTATCTAGAAATGGAGAATCATACGATGTCACGGCAAGTAATTTTACAATTAACATTAGCTTATAGTTAAAAATGAATAGCAATAGAATATGATTGATCCCAAGTTATTTCCAGCATATGCATCTTATAGTCACAGTACAGACAGCATTTATCTTAGCCAGTTTTTTCTCTCATAAATTCCCTCACCTTTCTGCACACTACCCTTCTTTATGGATTCAAATTTGCCCTAATAATTAATGATTAATGAATTCAATAAAACATATCTTGGGTTTTACTAAATTTGAGACACAGTAAGCCCCATTGAATAACATGCCTCATTCTTTCAGCAATTTTTATTAAGCATTGCCTATGTACTAGGAACTGTGACTATAAAACTAAATTCTGATTTATCTAATAAGAAAATAAGCCTTCATACCAAAGCTAAACCAGATAAGCTTATATATTTATATACACAGTCTAAGGTCAAATATGAGAAAATGCAGTTATAGAAGTGGTTTTCCTTTTATTTTTCTTTGTTGATTCATCTTGACTAATCTTCATTGCTTTTCCTTTAGTGTGAGTAATATGTTTACTCTGATTTTAACTTATTGTGGCCAAAGTCTTGAGGTCTTAATTTTTTAATAAGGTCTGTGCAAATTTGTGAAGAGGATAGCGGGTTTTGTTGCTGTTTTTGCTATTTTGTTTTGTTTTCGTATTTGTTTGTTTTTTAAGCCAATGTACTGAGGCAGCACCAATAGTCCTGACACATAGTCAAAAGAAAGGAGATTAAAGAAGAAATAACAAGGAAAAGAAGCGGGGGGGGGGGGGGG
>NW_006291009.1:855781-874123 GCF_000327345.1 Myotis davidii
GATAGAAGGTAAGGGAGAGAAGAAAGCGGGGGGGGGGGGGAGTGGATGGGAAAGAAAAAAAGAGACAGAAATGGTGGCGATAGAGCCCAGAAATCATATCAATGGCTTGTGTTGTAGGGAGAACAGTCAGCTGAGAATAAAAAGATACATTATTTAAATAGAGTTTGCACCTAGACCAAGTCACTAAGTGTTTGAATAAAGGCAATTTTCTCTTCTGTTTAGAAATGCTGAGTATTCATGAATAAAATCTAAAGTGGCATTTTCTTTTGAAGAAGGAAAATAAACCCTGTAGAAAGTATTTGGAGGTGGGTGGGGGCTGGGGGGGCTGAGGAGATTGCTAAACCTTGTAAATGATATTATCAGGCTGCCAATAACAAGAGGATGTGAGGAAAGGGAAAGGTAAAAATGCACCATAAAATGGAAAAGATAATGTCAACATAATGACAATTTATATTTGTATAGTGGCATGATACAAGGCATTTTGGAGTACCTTGTTTGAAAGTCCCAAATACAATGCATCTTTAATACAGAAAGAGAGAGGACAGATTTTTTCCTATCTGTAGACTTGAGGGTTGGGGGTGAGAAAAAATGAAGGTGTGTCAAAAGAAAAAGACAGGAGAGCAATCTGGAGGCGGATAGACTGTGGAAATGTTGAGTAGCTAAGTGTTGCCTTCTTAAGGGGAATGCTCTGGAACCTTGATGTTAATAGCATTGAAACATCTTCCAGTGATTCAAACGCCAGAGATGAATGAGTTTGGACTCAGACCTTGCAAAGGCACCAACAGGGTTAATTAACATGAGCTACATCATGAAAGAGATGTCTCTTTTTTAAAAAAAGAAAACCGTGGGCTTGACTTGCAATAACATCATTAAGTGAGCCGAAGATGAAGGCTGTTTTCATATTCTATAGCGATGGAATGGTTGTCAGCAGCATAGCTGGCGTGTTTTCAGGATTTAAATGTGATGGGATTGCAGAGGCAGGTAAGACTAATACAGCTCTTTTGTGTTTGTTTGTGTTGGTTGTTTTTTGGGGGGGCGGGGGAGTGTTTTGTTTTTACTTTGGAATTGGCCAAGATGCCCTGGCCTAGGATTTAAACAGGCCGGCAGTAATCCATAGTGGTGCCTTTTACTGCCTAGTGCAGTGATGGTGAACCTTTTGAGCTCGGCGTGTCAGCATTTTGAAAAACCCTAACTTAACTCTGGTGCCATGTCACATAGAGACATGTTTTGATATTTGCAACCATAGTAAAACGAAGACTTATATTTTTGATATTTATTTTATATATTTAAATGCCATTTAACAAAGAAAAATAAACCAAAAAATGACACGCGCGTCATAGGTTCGCCATCACTGGCCTAGTGCAGTGGTCCTTAACCTGGCTGCACACTCGAACCACCAAGGAAGCTTCCAAAACCCAGGGCCCAGGCTCCACCTGGGACCAGTGGCTGGGCTGGAAGCTCCCGCTGCTTCCCAGGGGCAGCCCAGGCTGAGAACCACTGCCCTGCAGTGTCAAGGAACATGCACACAGCCTTCCAATTCATCCCAGAGCTGGCAAGGGTTGAAGCTTTTGAAATTGAAACCCCTCAGTTGCTGTGAAGAGAATTCTGAAGAATTCCTAACAATATAACATATTAGCAGCTATAACACTAAGCTTATACCCAGGAAGCATAAGGAAATGAAGGAGAGATATGATCACTCATTGTCAAGGTAAAATCTCCAATTCATGTATAGTTGAGAACAGAAGTGTGTCAGACACCAGGTGCCCTGCATATTTTAAGGAAAGGTATAAAGCCACTGTGAAAAGATGAGAATTAAACTTGAAGGACAAAAAGGGACCCATATTAAGAATGGAGATATTATTAGATAGCTAATACTTTTGACTATCTAATATTTAATAACATTTTTAGGGAGGGGGGAAAACAAATGATAAAAATTGGCTAAAAAACAAACCAGAGAGAAGGGAAACAAAAAGATGGTCAAAAGGGGATGCTAATGTCTTCCGTTACGGCAATGTGATAAGTCCAGTCAGACATGTAAACACTATTTTTTTATTGCCTAAAAAAAACATTTTAAATATGTTGGGGGAAAAGAGTAATAGATATGAGAATACTTTAGAAACAAGACTTATGTACACCAATAGTATACTTAAATACAAGGGCATTTTAGACATAGCCAGGTTCTCTTTAATTCAGTTATCATTTAGAGTAACATATAATAAAAGATACTGAAAAGTGAGGGTCCTTCGTTCATCTTCTGAATCAGGGGACTCCCCTGTGAGCCAGACTCTCCCCAGAAGGCCACCACAGAGCCCCCTTTTGCCCTTTTTTTTCTCCTAATTTCATTTTTTGCTTGTTGGCAACTACTATAGCAATTCCATAATGCCCTCTGGATAACCTGCTTTCAGGCATATTCATACTAATAGATGTTATGTACACTCAGAGAAAATACAATGATATGTAAGAAATATAATATTTAGAAGCTAAATATCAGACTAAGTGAATCAGTATATTTTAAAACATTCTAATGAGAGATAACTGGCTGTATTATTTGCATTGGTGTTCTGCACACATGTAAATACTAGAGGCCCAATGCACAAAATTTATGCAAGAATAGGTCTTCCTTTGTCCAGCTGCCAGCACCAGCTTCCCTCTGGCACCCAGGACCTGGGCTTCCCTTGCAGCCCTGGCTTCATCTGGAAGGTCATCCAGAAGGATGTCCAGAAGGACATCTGGTCTAATTAGCATATTACACTTTTATTATCATAGATGTGTATGGATTGGGATGGATCTCTTTAGCGAGATGTGATTGGTTCTCATTTATCCGCATAGGTATTAACTGCTTTAAGTGTCTTTCATCCCAAACTTATTTCTCCCTATCTCTTAGGGCATCCTGAGTCTCCCTACATAAGATTCTGAATTTTCTATTGACTCCTCCTGTCTCTGGTCAGAGTTTATTCCCTTCTCAGCAACTTCTGTACTTGGTAACCTTCGGTGCAGTTAGGGTGTTTGTCCACATTGCATCAGAGTCTCTAACATTATTTGCTGAACCTCAGGGGGAGTTTGTTGAGGAGGAAGTCACTGGGTAAAGACCAATAATGCCAGTTAACGCTCAAACTGACCTTCCCCAGGAGGTCTAGCAGTGACAGAGTAGAAATGATACATCTCTTCCCAGAAGCTCTGTCCTATTTTATGCACAAGGCTCCAGTATGGGCCATAGCCAAGGTGGGTTCATCTGTAGGTCAATAGTTAATTAAGGAAGCTCTGAGGAATACACAGTGGAGGCAAGAGGTAATATTATACAGTTAGATTGGCTGGAAAAAAGACCCAAATCTTATCACAGCATCTTAGGGCATGGCAGTCCTCCAGGGATGTTCTTAAAATTATGGGACTAGTAACCTCTATAGGTATTTTTTTTCTCAAAAAAATACATTTTTATTGTCTTTAAAGAGAGAGAGAGATGTCAATGTGAGAGAGACACATTGACTGGTTGTCTCCCGCACGAGGGGGACTGAGGTATGTGCCCTTGACTGGAATCGAACCCTCGACCCTCAGTCCACAGGCCAATGCTCTAAGCACTGAGCAAGCCAGCTAGGACCATCCCAGTTATTTATAATGAACAACTCACCACATAAAACTACCTCAAGGCTGTTACTGAACCAAAACTTCGACAAATATTTCCCCTTTAAAAGGCTTTCTGAGAATCACAGATCTTAAGGCTGCAGGAAGCTTAGCCATCCCAGTCCCCTCGTTATTTTTACATTTGAGAAAACTGAGCGCATAGAGCAAAGGTGCCCTGTCTCAGGTTACAGAGTAAGTATGAGTGGTAGGCAGGCCAGAGGCTAACGCCCAGCCCCGTGCCTGTTGGCCCTGCGATTCCAACTCTCATTCCTCCCTTTTGTAACAAATGTTATATCTTGGTTATGATCCCATGTGGTTAATTGAAAAAAAAATCACTGCTTTCACCAAATGAAAAGTAATTTGCACTTGTTAAAAATATTTTTTTATTGATTTCTGAAAGGGAGAGAGATAGAAACATCAATGATGAGAGAGAATCACTGATCGGCGGCCTCCTGCATGCCCCACACTGGGGCATATTCCCTGACCAGGAATCGAACTGTGACCTCCTGATTCATAGGTTAACACTCAACCACTGAGCAACCCTGGCCATGCAAAAATAATTTCCATTTACTGAGTGGCTAAGATCTACTTCTCCTCCCCGTTTAAAAAAATAATCCCATGAAAAAGTATTATTAAACCTATTTTACAAATGAGGAAGACAAGTATTAGGGAATTTAATGCCAAGCCACACCATGGCTGAGCCAGGATTCAAACCCAGGTCTTTCTGTTGCCTTTTCTGCTATGCTAAATTGTCTCTCTTTGATTTATTTTCTCTGTATTTACAGTATTGCAGTCTGACAAGACAGTCTTTTAGATATTACAATGGATATCAATATCTCTTTTGTCTTTAAACATCTTTAGAGAAATTATCTATTCAGTTCACTTTATAATGAAGCCTTGGAGTTCATTAAGACCTCCCCCAGTCGTAATAAATCCATGTATAGTGAGCTAAAAAGACATCCATATAAAGTGAGGAAAGCGAATTGCAGAGCAATGTCTGTCGTATAATCCCATTTATGGTTGACTAAAAATTACAGATGTAATTTAAAGTGGTCATGATCAGAGACCACATGCCAAACAGAGTATTAGGAGATTATTTATGTATCATTTTAATTTTTTATAATTAATGTATGTTATTTTAACCCAGTATTTAAAAGAATAAATGTGAAAACTTTCTCTATAAACCCTTTATAACAGCGGTTCTCAACCTGTGGGTAGCGACCCCTTTGGGGGTCGAACGACCCTTTCACAGGGATAGCCTAAGACCGTCGGAAAACATATATATAATTACATATTGTTTTTGTGATTAATCACTATGCTTTAATTATGTTCAATTTGTAACAATGAAAATACATCCTGCATATCAGATACTTACGATACATAACAGTAGCAAAATTACAGTTATGAAGTAGCAATGAAAATAATTTTATGGTTGGGGTCACCACAACATGAGGAACTGTATTAAAGGGTCGCGGCATTAGGAAGGTTGAGAACCACTGCTTTACAACAATGCTACTTTTTTTGAAACTAGAAATTATCATTGGAAAGCCATTATTACTGCTTTGAACTGTTTAAAGTTTTGTCATTCATATGAAATGGATGGTTTTTTCTGCTGTCGATGTACCAACAGCAAAGTCCAGCACAGGGTTGCTGCCCAGTAATCGTTAATTCTCCCCTCCCCATGACCAGAAGTGCTGGGAACTCATCTCCATCCCAAAGGAAAGTCATTTGTAGTTTGTGGCATATTATAAAATCATCAGGTTTAACTTTATACCTTGCATCACAAATTCATCACTCATCCACCACCTATTTCTATCTTGTGTTTGTTCTCAAGTTTTTTTTTTTCCTTCTCCTGAGTCCTCACCCAATTCCAGGACATTAGTGCATTCTTTCATGTTTTTTGGTAATAACCTGTTGTTTTTTTCTAGGCACCAATAGATTTTTTTTTCTTTAGGACTCAGTTCTGTTGTTACCAGTTTTCATGTTGTTTTTTAAATTGGACACTGTAAAGTTTAGAGTTTTAGGTTTTACATTTTAACTGTGTTTATTTTACCTTTGGCCTCTCTTTGCCAATGAGTACATTTGTTCCCCGTTTTAAAACGTGTCTTCCTCCAGGTGAACATGACTGAGAAGCCACTGAGAAAGCCACCAGCCAGGCTGAAAAAACTCAAGGTCAAAAAGGAAGTAACAGATTTCACCATGAAGGACATAGAGGAGAAGATGCAGGCGGTGGCCGAGCGCCGGAAGGTACTGGGCGGGGGCGGGGCGGCGCTGCCTGCTGAGATGAGCCTTCCCTTTCAGCAGCGTTTAGACAAATTGTGTGGATTTGTATTATCTTCATTATCTGTATGCTTCTTACGCTGTATGCTTAATTTTTTTCATGTGTATGGTGAAGGGATAAGGTAATATCTTGAAAATGGTTGAATTAGTTTCATCAATATAGCCTAAGCAAGCAATATCCAATTCCCAGAACTAAGTGCGGACATTTCTTCATATGAAAAAAGAAAAACTTTAGTTGGGGCTAGGGGTGAGGGGACGTGTGGGGATGGAGGATGGGAGGTGAGAGGAGGCCTGACAGACCATCACAGACCTCCTGCAGCCGCTGCACAAGTGGCCCTCATATCCCTCCCACAGTCTTCATTGCCATCTCTCTCCTGGGCCTTTCCAACTAGACTAGGAGCTGCATGAGGGTAGGGAGTGTGTCTGTCTTCTTCAACAGGAATTCCTTAACGTAGGTTTGTTAAATGACTAAATAATGAAATTGGGAAGCCATACACATTAACCACAGGCAATATTAATGAAAACATAGAGAACATTATTTGGACTTTTTTTCATTCTTCAATACTGCCTTTCAGACAAAAGAAGAAGAAATGAGAAAGAGACTACGGAGTGACCGACTTCTGCCCCCCGCCAATCATTCAGATTCAGCTGACCCAGGTGGGGCTGAGGTTCCATTTGCCAAAGGACTTAACCCTGTGAGTTCTGCCGTGTTTGAGCCGTGGGACCTGCAGGGAGGAAAGTCACTGAAAAGAAAGAAGAGCAAAAGTGATGTGACCTCAAATGATAGAGACTACAGTTATGAAAGTATTGGCATCGTGGAGTCAGACATGTCCTACAACCAAGAAGATCACATATTCTGATGAACCATTTATGTGAATTCTGTGAAAAAGCATCCATTTCCCCCAGTCATGCCAGGCTTTGTATGTCTTATCTTTTTCTTTGACTGCCTGGCTGCATGGGCTAGTTAGCTGAGTAAATTAAATGGCTAATGGTTATGCTAGCTTCACAAAAAGGAAGATTCGACTACTTTTGATATTAAAAGTTGGCTTCAAACATTGTGAAGATGTCTTTATTAGTACCTCCCGCTTATAATAATGTGTTTGTGTCCAATGAAACCCTTCCTTTTTGCCTCTGCCCCTTGGCTATGTCCACCCTCTGAGGGTCCTGTAAGACAAATTGCATGGATCTTGTCAACTGATGGCCATTGGCACCAATTCAATTCCAACAGGAATCCCAAATTTGGGGTGCAGTGAAGAAGGAAACTTTATTCAGTGCAAAAGGGCTCAACTGTGATACAACACGGCTATGAGAATAGCAGGGCTCTGAGGCAGCCCTGGAGCCAGGCCCTCTCCAGCTAGACAGGTCTGCCCTGCTCCTTGCTGGTCTGCTCACTGCTGTGCTGGTCTGCTCCACTGTGCTTTGGTTTGCTCTGGCTAATTCAGTTTCTACCCCGTCTTCAGTCTTTGGTGGTAAGAGAATGAGCACTTTCAGAGCCACAGAGGAGCTGGCTTATAAGGACAGAAGTCTCTGCCCCTAGTCCCTGATTGGTCTGTCCTCATGCAAATGAGGATACCTTATCCCTGCAGTTTGATTGATCTAAAAGGCATTGTCCTGCTTGGGCAGAATAGGGCCACTCTGGTTGGTCAGAGCGGCACAGCTCCAATTTGTTGGGGTACGCTTCAGTCCTATCCTATATAATAAAAGGCTAATATGCAAATTGACCAAATGGCGGAATGACCAGTCGCTATGATGCGCATTGACCACCAGGGGGCAGATGCTCAACACAGAGCTGCCCCCTGGTGGCCAGTGCACTCCCACAGGGGGAGCACCACTCAGCCAGAAGCCGGACTCACGGCTGGTGAGAGCCTCCAAGGTAGCGTTAAGGACAGTGTGGGGAGTGGGCCTAAGCCAGCAGGCAGACATCCCCTGAGGGATCCTGGACTGCGAGAGAGCACAGGCTGGGCTGAGGGACCTCTCCCTGCCCCCCGTGCATGAATGTTGTGCACTGGGCCTCTGTTGGTTGAAATAAGATCGCAGGAACTTTTTTTATAAGGGCTGGCACTGATAGCAGAAACACAGTGCAAGCAGGCACTTCAGTGCAGAGGCAGGTAGTTCAGTGCAAACTTCTCCCTGAAGTGCAGTTTGTGTGAGAAGCCCTTGTATAGAAATGGCTGCTAGACTCTTTTTTAAAATTTGATCTCATTAGCCACCAGAAGCCCTTCTTAATAGGTGTCTTCTTTCTCAGGGTTCACAATCTATATTATGTATTTTAATGATCTGTATACTTCATATACCTGGCCAGTGCCTTACTTCCCTGCAGGCACTCCAGGCTGAAGAACTTGGGGGCCCTCATCCTATTGTAATTAAACCTTGATTCTTCCCTCTCTCTTATCACCCACATCCAATCAATTGTCAGGTCTATGGGTCTACATTCTAAGGCTCTCTTGCATCCATTTTCATTGTTTCCCCCCTGCCACTACCTAGTTAGACCACCCTATTATCATTCAGCTAGATTACTTCAATAGTTTCCTTGATCTTCATATAACAGTCCTCTGTTTATAACCCTTTTTGGCTCCTTTCATTGTCAAGATAAAGTCCAGACTTCTTTTTGTGACTGGTAATGATCTCAGCTTTCATAATTTAACCATACTAAACTGCCAATTCCTCAAATTCATCACGCTATCTCTAGCCTCTGGGTCTTTGCACATGTGGTTCCCTCTTTCCCCTCTTCCCACCTCACTATTTTAGTTGACCAATGCCTTCTTGTTGTTTATGTCTCCACTCAGACCACTTCCTCCAACCTCACTGTCAGGGTCAGTTCCCCTCTCTTGTAGTTTCCTTTTAGCGCCCTGGACTGCTCATCTCTACACTTACCCCCATGGTGGAATCGCCTGATACATTTTCATCCTCACCACTAGATATTTCAGGTCTATCAGGGCAGAAGGTGAGTCTGTCTTGTTTATGGCTGCATTTTTTGTGGCTCAGAAAGTGAATGACACATCATAAGTGCTATATAAATATTTCTTTGGTGGATGAATCAATGTACCCATACATCTTCCAGAAGCAGAAGGACAGCTCCAGGAGATGGCTTGTTTTTCTGGGAACAAGTGACTGGGCGAGCGGGGAGAGTGGCGATTTGATTTGAGGACCTCTTAGCACCTCCTGTTTATACATGCCCTTTGGGTTATTGCAATAGACACGTTGGGCTTCTATAGTCCGTAGGACTTAGGGCTCCTGCAGCCAGTGAGGTATGATGGAGGTGGTGGAGGGGGCTTCTTTGAAAACTCATTTTAGAACCAAAGCCTTCACTTTTTTTTTAATTAAATTCATTGGGGTGACTGGTTAATAAACTCATATAGGTTTCAAATGTGCATTTCTATGATACATGATCTGTATATTGTATTGTGTGCCTCCCACCCAAAGTGAAATCATCTTCCATTACCATATATTTAAACCCCTGTACCCTTTACTACCTTCCACCCGCTTCCCTTTGGTAACCACCATACTATTGTGTGTGTCTATGAGTCTTTGTTTATTTTTCTTGTTTGTTCATTTGTTGTTTTCAGTTTTATATCCCACATATGAGCAAAATCATATGGTTCGTAGTGATTTCTGTCTGACTTATTTCTCAAGGTCCATGCATGTTGTCTCAAAGGCAGTATTTCATCTTTTCTTATGGTTGAATAGTATCCCATTGCATATATCTACCACATCTTCTTTATCCAATCATCTATTGAAAGAAATTTCAGTTTATTTCCATGTTTTGGCCACCATGAATAATGCTGCAGTGTACATAAGGGTGCATATGTCTTTGCAAATAAATATTTTCTAATTTTTCAGGTATATATCCAGAAGAGGGGTTGCTAGGACATATAGTAACTCTACTCTTAATTTTTTGAGGAACCTCCATACTGTTTTCCGTAGTGGCTCTACCAGTTTTCATTCCCATCAGCAGCGAATGAGGGTTCCTTTTTCTCCACAATCTCTCCAACACTTTTTATTACTTGTCTTGTTGATAATAGCCATTCTAACAGGTGTTAGGTGGTATCTCATTATAGTTTCGATTTGCATTTCCCTAAAGGCTAGTGAGGTTGAGTATCTTTTCACATATCTGTTTCCCATTTGTATGTCTTCTTGGGAGAAGTGTCTGTTCAAGTTGTCTGTGCATTTTATAATTGGGTTGTTTGTTTGCTTGGTGTTGATTTGTATGAGTTCTTTATATATTTTGAATATTAACCCCTTGTCAGAACTATTGTTTGCAAATATCTTCTCCCATTAGGTTGGTTGCCTTTTTGTTTCGTTGGCAGTTTCCTTTGCTATGCAGACAAAGCTTTTTAGTTTGATATAGTCCCATTACAGCATGGTATTGGCAGAAAAACAAACACACAGACCAATGGAACAGAACTGAGAGTCCAGAGTTACTTTTATAGTGTGAGCTGGAAAGTCCTGTGTCTCCACTACCTTATATGTTAATTTGGGATAGCCACCTTCATGGAGTTGTACCAAATAAAATAATGTGTTTAAAAGTACTGTGTAAACTAGACTATGTCATAATATTGATACAATATTATTTATATAAAATCTTATGTGAGCAACATGATGTTTTTCATCTGTCCTGAAGTTTTTCTATAAAGATTATCTTGTGATGATATGTGCCAATCTCATAAAATATTAAGTAGCTAAAATGATTATACTAGGAAATAGGGGGAGATTTGGATATCATTTAGATCAATGTAAATAATAAAATTAAATGACCAAAATACATTAAATTCAAACTTATAATAATTGTTGTAAATGAAATTTCTAAAATTGATAAATATCCAAATACTTTTTCTTGAAGTCTTATTGCTCTTGCCTGATTGTTTATGGTGGCTTGGATGACATGTTTGCTGAATTAAAATTTAGATGTAAGCATTGTCCTCTGGCTTGATAACCTCTATACATGTATAGAATTAAACATACTAAGGAGTAACACTCTAAATGACAACTGTATTTTCTTAGCGAGATTGTCTACTTTAACAGGAGGGGAAGTGAGACAATGAAAATGTACAACACTTGGATAGTGGGAACTTCTGTAAAGCTCTAAGTATAGTCCAAAACCAGCAGAGGGCTAGGGACAGAGAAACAGGCTCAGAGACTAAGCATCCCCACCTTCACAAAACACCAGCGTCAAAGAGAGATGAAGCTTGTCCTAGTCGGATTGGCTCAGTGGATAGAGCATCAGCCTGGGGCCTGAAGGGTCCCAGGTTAGATTCCGGCCAACAGCACATGCCTGGGTTGCAGGCTCGATCCCCAGACGGGGGTGAGGCACCCGATCAATGATTCTTTCTCATCATTGATGTTTCTATCTCTCTCTCCTCCCTTCCTCTCTGAAATCAATAAATGAAATATATTTTTTTAAAAGGAAGCTTGTGTTTGAACCTGTTTTGCCTCCAACGAACTATCAACCACACACAAAAAAAACAACAAAAAAAATCTTCAAATGTAAATGTGACTGCCATTATCATCTTTCGTCTTTTTTTGAAGGGTGATTTCTATTGATTGCAATGGAAAAGGAAGATTGAGATTTTTAAAAAAATCTTTATTGTTGAAAGTATTACATAGTTTCTCTTTTTTCCCCATTAACCTCTTCTAGCCCTCTCCCATCCCTTCACCCCTAGCCCTTATTGCCCCATTGTCTGTGTCTCCTGGTCATGCATATGTACATACAAGTTAACATAGAGGCTCTAGGATCATCTTAATTTTTTGTTGAAATAACATATTGGTTTTCTCATTCTTAAAATAAAAAATAAAGTTTTGAACAACCACCTGAGTATTTCAACTAAAATCAAACCACAGCTTTCAGGAAGTTGTGAATCAGGAAGACAAGATTAGGTAAATGTCTCTATAATCATTTTAATTAGGCAACTGAAAAAATGCCTGTATAGATTTCCTTATGAAAGATGGTCTTGCCGTGTCGAATAGAGGATAATTTGATGTAAATCCTCCAGTGTTGTGAGGGTTTTTTGGGGGGAGGGAGGCTTATGGATAACGAATTTATATTTACAATAATATTTTAAAATTATATTAAAAATATTTCACATATATTAAAAATAATACACATTGCAAGATTTTTATGTCAGCCAGAGTAATTTTGCAATCACAGAGACAAATATAGAATTCATCATAAAGTGTTGCTATAGTGACTTCTAGTAATTTATGACTGCTTATTTCTGAGTTTGTTATTCCATTATCAGTAAACAGCTAGTATTTGAAGGAGTAATTATATGATAAAGGCTATATTCTAAAGATGTATAATGCTATGGTATGTCAGCAGATAAATCACTTTTGCACCCACATAACCTGTCTATACCACGCTTTCTTTTAGAACGGTGCAATTTACGTCTCAGGCAGGTAAATAAGGGCATTACTTTAAAATAAACTGTAGGAAATGACAGTTACGGTCTTTCTGTGTCACTCGCATTTGCTTTTTAAAAATAATCGCTGCCTTTTGGCAAATTACATAACTAATATGTAATAGGCAATACTGAAAAACATGAGCAAAAAAACCCACAGGAATCCATCTTTCCCTCCCACCAAGATAACTGCTAGGAACATTTTGTTATGCGTACTTCAAATTTTCCTCACAAAAACGGACTCATACTACATAAGCTGTTTTGTAGCTAGTTTTTTTCACTCAACGATGTATCTTCCTATGTAAACAAATCTATCTCCACAGCATAGTGTTATAATAATGTTTAGTTTCCCTATTGTGTTAGAAGGAAGTTCCCATAGTTAAAGACAGAACACGTTTCCATTTTTGTTTTTAAAACCATGGCAGACCATTAGTGCAAATGAACACTGGAGATCAGAGGCAACCCGTTTTGCAAATCCACTTGCAGACTCTTCTCTCGCTCAAGAATTGAATTCATCTCCTCACACTTGCATCTCACCTTATTACGCTGTGGTCTCAGGTGTGTTTCAAAGGCCCACATAATAAAGAGAAATAGAGTGATCATTATATCTGATGTCTGAGTTGGTCTCTTATTGATCAGAAATAAAGGCTAACCACATTTGCAAAGTGTTAGTAACAGAAAAGTGTTTGCAGTTGAGGATGTGAAAGCTTTTCTCTTATTATTTAGAAACACATTTTTCAAAAACACACACAAGAAATTATAGTCAGAAAAATAATCAGCTATTTTAAGCACAAAATGCAGCCATTCTAAACACCAGAGTAGTGAAAGCAGTAATTTAATTCCCAGTAATTAATACATAAATTTCCTTTTTGTAATACAATTCAATCCTTAAATCAAACTCAATATTCCATTTAAAAATGCATAACAATTTATGCTTTTCCTGCTTAAACAGCAATGCTTCTTTGTTAGATGGGAGCAAGACTTACAGAGGATTGTCAACCAAATTTCACTTACTAATTTGTGGGATTGGTCTCTGCTGGTGGTTTTCAGAATGTGGCTCCCCACCAGTAACATCAGCCACCCCTGGGAACCAGTAATAAATGCAAGTTCCCAGGCCCCACCCCAGACCTTGTGTATCAGATTGTGGGCCACCGATCCACCTTCACAGCGGGCTCAAATTCCCCTGCCCCAGGGGTCCAGTTGATATTTACCAAGTCAGCTATGTTTATTCCCAAACCTGCTAATATCATTTATATTGGCTACTTATATTTAATTTTAAATATTTTTTAAAAGGAATCTGTAAAGGAATAAACAAGATTATTTTTAAAATCTTTGAAGTTTCTACACATAAAATGTACAAATTCCACCCTCTAATTTAAGGAAACTAAAATTGTTGGTAAGGCTTTGTGGATGTGGTTTAGGTAAGAATGTTGATCATGCCTTGATATTATATGAAAGTATTTTCAAATGAAAGTATATGTCAATGTTTTAGGTTAAAATAAAATATTTAAGGTATACAGTGGGGCCTTGACTTATGAGTGTCCCGACTAACGAGTTTTTTGAGATACCAGCTGTCTCTCAGCTGATTTTTGCATTGGGTTGATAGAGTAATTTGAGTTAACGAGCTCCTTAATGAGCTCTTTAACAAGCTCGGTCTCAGAACGAATTAAACTCATAAGTCAAGGCCCCACTGTATATGCGTTGTTTCATAAGACTTCCTGTCTGCTTGACTATTTTTAACTAACTAATAATCTGCCAGACCTGATTGCATCTTCTGTATTTAAAGAAATTTTATAACAAAGTCTTTATTATAGCCATCAAATATTTTAAAGTATTTTTACTTAAATCAGATATTTCTCACATGCCATTCAAAATTATTGGAAATACCACTTAAGAGGGTTTGCAATTCTAAAAAAGCTGGAAGATGCTATTATTTATTTAACCAATCCCTGTTGTTGGAGGCTTTGATTCTTTTTAATTTATCAATAATTGTAAATAATCCTATAGTCAACATACAAATGCTACTTTATTAAATTAGTCTTAAATTTCATCTCATAAGTTTTGTAAAGGAAAATTTCATTTTTTATCTTGTGTTTACCATTGTGAGAATTTGACAATGCAGGGAATTGCTATTTTCACAGAAATATTGTGACAATGGGTGACTGCTTGACAACTTGGAACCATTTTTTAATTCTTCAAGGAGGGAATGCTTTTTTTTTTTTTTTTTGTCCTTCCAAATTTGTTGAAATCTGTGCAGCTTGAATGCTGGAAATTCACAACAGAAAAACAAGTACTCACCGGCTACAGCTGCTGAGGCGAACTCATTTGGACTGAAGTCCTCACCCCAAGGTGAATAATTGCTGGCCTGCAAATCAGTAACTAGAAAAACTAACATCTCCCGCGTAACATATAATACAGCAACGGGGAAAAGTGATGTCCGTGGCAGATGGCCTTGGATACTGGCTGGACTAAAATATTGCATTCCACACTCTGTAATATCAAAGTAGTAGGTTAAATAGGGTCCAATTATTGGCAATTTCATGTCACTTGGCCTGATAAAAGTCTGCTATTTCATATGATCAAGGAGACTTCAGGGAGTATAGGCAGCACTCCCCTGGGCAAGTGCAGACTATGAGGACAGGAGGGGAGCCTGGGTTCTCAGTGGATCACCAGGATCCTCACAATGCCCCCTGGAATCTCCCAACAACCAGGCAGCTTGAGCCCTCCCAGAGGTGGCTGCCCTCCCAGAGAAACAGTTAACTAACTGCTACATTCCACATCGCCTCCAGAAGATCAGTGAATATTTTTCAATATGTTCTTTCTACTTCTTCACCTGGTCTTAAGTTAAAAATTTTAGAATGATTGTACTTACTATTCTCTCCAATTCCTGTTTCATTCCTGAGATAATTTAACACTTTTGATGTAATAGTGGTCAATTATCTATAAACTAATCTCTTGCTTCCAGAGTCGACGTTTGCACTTCCACACAGATTCCCTGAGAGTCTACCCTTACTCATTCAGGCAGATCGATGTGGATATATTACAGATGTGACTCCAGTTTCATTGCTCATGGCTGTTTTGTCATCTTCATCTTGCCCTAACTTAATGTCTGTTTAGGTTTGTGGTTTTGTAGAGCATTTCCTTGAGAAAAGTCCTCATTTATAATGTCTGAATTCATGCAGAGCTTCAAATTCTTAAACATGTGAGGTGGGATATCATGGTTGGGTATAGGACTGTGGCTTATAGTTATTTTCTTTCACAAATCTGTAGGTTTGATTCTTTTCTTTTAGCTTCTAGTCCAATGCCAGTCTGTTTTTGTGTGTGTGTGTTTTTCCTTTGGGTAGGGATATGTTCTTTATGATTTTCTCTTTCTTTTTTGGATCCAGGAATTTTATTGGGATTTTCTAAAAAGTGTATCTTTCCTCATTCACGCAGTCTGGAAGTCAGTATACCCCTTGGATTTGCAGGCCACCATTATCAATTTAACTTACAGAAATTCTATTTACATATTTTTTGTAGTATTGCCTCTTTATCTGGAACTCTATTACAGAATTAAATGTTTGAGCCTAGTCTCCAAATGTCTTCTCTTCTCTTTTGATATACTTTTTTTCTCTAGTCATTAAGGTATTTCCTGGACTTGCTTTTCCAAGCCTAGTAATTTGGGCCATAATAGTGAACTTTTTTGTTTTTATCTTTGGAACTGCCTAATTGGTAAGCTTATCTTTTCACTTCATAAATTCTTTTCTGTGTTACCAATGACATTTGATCTTATTGTCTCCCCCACCCCCACCCCGACACCCCCACCAATAAATTGTTTTCTGTCTCCTCCAGCAGCTTCATGTCCTTGGGCACATTTGCTATTTGTTACAACTTGTTATCCTGTCTTTAACTGATGACCTTCCTTAGGTGGGAGGTGTTGTTGTTACTGTTGTTGCTGTTGCACGTCTGAGTGGACCACCCAGGAAAGATTGTTTAAATACCCTAAAAGGCAGCAGTTACAAGAAGAGGGAGGCAAACCAATCTCCACTTCTAGGAGTTTCACTTGTAGAAGTCAGATTGCTGCCACACCCTTCATTATGTGCCTGGAGGAAGGTGCCCTGACACTGGTCTGCCCGTACTTTACCAATCTCATGGGCAGGGAGGGCTAAGCTAAACCATTCAGCTTCTTAAGGTTTTGGAGCCCAGGAACCAGGTAAATTTTACCATGTGGATGGTGATTTTTGCCAGGAGCTCCTTTTACCTCTGACAGCTGCGTTCTTCCCAAATCCACTATTGCCAATCCGAGCTCCCTGAAACTGGTCTCCAGGCAATCATGCTGGCTTTCTCTGCTGGAATCCAACTGGAGATGTTGATTTCATCCGACTTCCTGCAGAGCCCCCCAGTTGTTTGGATCAGGAGACCCACATAGATTGGAGCTGGGAGTAAAGGGAAGGACATGGCAACATTCAGATGGCTACATTTCTAAAATACTTCTGTGTCCTCTGAGAGGGCTTGTAAGTATGTTTCTATTTATTGCTTAACAAGTGAAAAGTTTCTTACCCACAAATATGTTTTGAATTTTTCCAAATGTTTTTTCAGTATATCTCAAAATGGTCCTGCTGTTTTTTTCCTCTGCCCCATGGATGGAATGGACTGTATCAACATTGCTGTCAATTCAAACCAACACTGTCATAGCTGGAATAACCCCCCCAACCAAGTCACTTTATCAGTTAGATGTTTTCACCTAAAAATTGTAAAAAGCCCAACTCACACCAATTTAAACAATAAAGAAATTTACTGAGATATATAATGTCCACGTAAAAAATAAACAAACCTGTAGAGAATTTTTATAATAGTTGGTTTGAGCCAAATTGATGACATATGCTGGGGAGCAAGATCTCAAATGCTCCAGAGAATGAGTTATGCAGTTTCTATTATGCATTTGAAATTAAGGAGGGAGCATGAAGATTAATGAAGGCAGGAGAAGGCAAGGCAAGGATGGGATTACAGGCTAGTTAAGATTATGTGCTCTCATGCTTTGGAAGGAGGCATCTGAAAGGGGGTATTTCAAACATTTGTTAGCCTGGATGGACAGAAACAATGGACAGGGCTTGATTAAGGAAAGAGAAGCCTTTTACTAAAGAAGTGTTAGGGGTGACTACTCACCATGATCTGTCAGTTAGGAATTTATAATCAGATCACCCTGTGAGGTTACTTTCCATAGAACTCCTTCTGTAACCAAAACCAAGGTTTGGCTATCTGCTGCTGTGAGAGCCAAATTCATGAAACAGGTGCTGGTGAGAAAGGAAGGAGGATCATTCAAGTGTCGATCACTTGAACAGATGGGGACTCTTGTCACAAAGCCCATCTTAACACCTCTGTGCAGGTAGAAATTTTTATAAGGAGGAAGAGGGAAAGCAGAACAGGAGATCAAAGGGAGGGAGTTGAAAAGTTCTCTACATGCAGACCAGTACAGTACATTCCAATAAGGACCTCAAAGCTGGTCAAGCGATGGTTGGTGTGCATCATCCAGGTTTTAAGTCATCCTGGTTCTATGATTGAAGGTCAGCAAATCTCCTAGAGCTGGAATGTCTGAAGGTCAGAGTCTGCATCCTTTGAAGTCAGTTCCTAGGATTCTTATACAAACACTAGTAGGCCAGTGCACAAAATTCATTCACATTAAAAGGGAATTAATTGCCCTAACTGGTTTGGTTCAGTGGATAGAGCATTGGCATATGGACTCAAGGGTCCCAGGTTCCATTCCAACAAGGGCATGTACCTTGGTTGCGAGCACATCCCATCCCTCTCCTCCTCTCTGTAAAAAATCAATAAAATATATATTTTTTAAAAAAGAGAATTAATTAGCGGAGATATTTTAATATTGCTATTTGCCCTTTCTCTATAATAGAAGTTGAGAGGTGAAAGGAAATTAGTAAAATATATATAAAAATAATATATGAATTTATTAATAAATAAGCAGTAACAAAATGATATAACAACAGAGGCATGATATAAAAACAACAAAAACATGATATGAAAACAACAAAAACATGATATAAAAACAACAGTG
>NW_006291009.1:875064-890587 GCF_000327345.1 Myotis davidii
AAAAGACTGGATGCCATGGTGCATTCATCAATAATGAGAAGTTGGGCCTTTTTAATAGTTTCAGCAACCTCATTGTTTATATCAAGTCTAGAAATTGAAGTTTCATTTAGTGGAATGGGTAATTTATATTGGGAATGAAAGGTGCTTCCACCGAGAAGTAAATTTGCAGCAATTCTTGTAGACGCTGTGGGTAAAACAGTACTACCACGACCGGCTGTGCTGGTGCAGCACACTTTATAAAGATATGCCTCCACACTCCGAGGGCGGGTTCCTGCCTCAAACCCCACCCTCACCAGAAACAGCTCCAGGAAATAGCTCAGGGGAGGGTGCAGCCATTTCCAAAACAACCCCTGCAGAACTGACTTCCTTCTGCTTGGTCACCAGACCAGTCGTGATGTTACACCCAGGGTTCTTATATAAGTAGAGGCTGCTTATCAATAAGCTACATATTAGTCAGAGTCAGCATTTACAAAAAACAATGTCAAAAGAATGGTGGGATGGGTTATAATTTCCCACTGTTACACATTTTTTGTTCACAATAACCAGAATACACAAGGTATGAAAAGTTCATAGTTGGTTGATCCAATGCTCAGCTGTCACCTCAGAGCCAGATTTTCTGTCTCTCTGCTCTTCTACCCACAACCATCAGCTTTGTTCTAAGATTAATATTCCTATAATCATAGGATGGTTTTCAGTGGCAACTGGGGCTACATGTTTCCTTACTTAACTTTGGCAGAAAAGAGTTGTTTCCAGAAGCTCTCCTGCAAAAACATGAGGAAATTTCCTAAAGGACCTGAAAGTGTCTCCTTGCATTTCATATTCCTGGTTTGTGTCCATGCCAATTCCTGAGCCACTATCAACAAAGCAGGAGTTACCTTTACACCAACCAAATCCTCCCCAGGAGTTGGGGAATAGGGTCACTTCGCCTGAGGCAAGTTGTAAAGGGTTGGATACGTGAGTAAAATTGTATCTCATTCAGAAGACAGAAGAACAAATGGATGCTAGATAGGCAAGAGATAATGTAAATCATGGATCAGAAAGTCATATTATTTTAATTTAATGGTGGGTTCATTTTACTAATATCTTATTTTGAATTTTTCACATTGTTTTTTGGTTTTTGTCATCATGGTATTTCTCACAAGAAGTTCTTAGGAATTAACCTAAAGGTGCACAGTCCTTTCTCCTCTCACTCTGCTGGATTTGGGTCTGATTATCTCCAGATATTGTTCCTGCCAACTATTTACCACCAATAGATGTGACTAATTTGCTTCCACTTCACAGAATTTGAGAAAGGTACACTGATGAGCTTTGGACTGCCCATTCAGTTGTTCCATAATCCAATTTATTCTTGTTCTGGTCTTTGATCAGTTTGCTTTTTGATACTAAATCACATTTTATTATATTTTCATTTTTTTAAATAAACTTTTTATTTTGTAGTCATAAGAAATAATACAGAGAGATCCCATGGGCCTTTTACCCTGTTTTCCTCAGTGGTATCATCCCGCAAACCTTAGTACAACCAGGGTATTGACATTGATGAAGTCAAGATATGGATAGTTACATTACCAGGAGAATCCTTCATGTTGCCTTTTGAAAATTATTTATTTTTAATTTTTATTTGTGGTTAAATACACATAAAATTTACTATCTTAACATTTTTAATTGCACAGTTCAGTTGTGCTAAGCATATTCACACTGTTGCACAACTACCTTTACTTTTGATTGTTTCTTCTTCATTCTCCAGTCTTTGGTAAAATGTAAGCACCTATTCTTTGCCTGGTCTTGTAATAGATACAGGTAAGGTGGGCATGTCACAAGCAATGTTTAAAATGGGATAGCTGATTACAAAAAAATTTTAACCTATTGGGGGAGGGGAAACACATGTATACATGACAAATTTTAAAAAAAATAGATAGTGTATTTCCCAAAAGACAAATTATATAATAATTAAACAATTCTTCTGTCTCCTTCCCTGTTTTCCCTTTGTGTGCCTCTTTTTAGTCTTCCCCAAACTCTGCTTCTCTCTTACACATCTTTCTTTTTCCTTCTATTTCTTTTCTAGATATTTCAGAACCCAAGATTTGTGAAATTGATTGCCTCTTGTTATATTCCAAAGTGATTATCTATTTAATTACAGTACTCTAAGAACTTTCCTATTTTTTTTTTCACCCTCCTGAAATTTATGAAAATCACAGGGACTTTCCTTGGAGGCCTCATCCTTCTATACTTATTTACGTTGGTCTATGTCCAGCAGGTGGCGATAAAGGATAGTTAATAGAAGTTAATATGAGGCACAATTGTAGGAAAAAAACCTGTTGGATTTTATACCAGTTGAGTCATTCTACTTGATTGCATAATAAGCAAAACTTTGAATGGCTTATCCTTTGAATATTTTAGCACCTGAGTCCTTATTGAATTCTTTAACGCTCTTTTTGCCTTAATTCTTGATGCTCTCAACATCCTTCCCACGTCCTAACTTCTTCAGTTCCTTGACTTCCTCATATCCCTAATCTCTTCCCGTTGGAGACCCCAGAATGTTTTTCTTCTAACTTCTTCTCTTTTCTATCTACATTCTCACCTTTGGTGACCTCATCCAGTGTGATGGCTTCAAATATTGTCCATGTGCGATAACTACCAAACAGATTAGTATCTCCAACACAGACATCTTCCCTAAGTCCAGGCTCCCCTTGGATATCCCATCAGCGTCTTAACATGACCTGCTCTAAATACAAGGCTCTGCTTCTCCCAAGGCCTTTCCCATCTCAATGAATAGCACCTCCACCTCCCCATGGCTTAGGTCCCAACCTTGATAGTCATCTTTGACATATCTCTTTCACCGTTTTTTACATGTTTTTATTGTTTTGGGGTTTTGGTGGGTTTTATTTTGTTGGTTTCTTGTTGGTTTTTAGAGAGGAAGAGAGAGAGAGAGAGAGAGAGAGAGAAACATCAATTGGTTGCTTTCCATACACACCCTGATGGGTATCAAAGCCGCCACCTGGGTATATGCCCTGTCTGGGAATCAAACCAGTGATCTTTCGGTGCATGGGACAATGTTCAACCAACTAAACCATACTGGTCAGGGCTCTTTCACATTTTTTATCCAGTCCTTTAGCAGATGCTGTCAGCTGTTCTTTTAAATACATACAGAGTCTGACCACTGCTCACCACCTGTGCCCTAAAATTCTTGTCCAAGTCACATCTCTCGCCTGAATTATTCATCTCCCTGCTTCTGCCCCATCTCTCTTCAGGCTGCTTAGAAGACAGCAGCCAGATTGGCCCTGTTAAAACATAAAAAGAGATTTTATCACTTTTCTAATCAACATTACAAAGATTTCTCATCTCACACTAAGTAGAAGCCAACTAATTACAATCACCTGCCAGGCCATATATGACCAGCTTCCTCCTGCATCCTGTATTCTCTTGTACCTCATCCCCTGATACACTTCCCTGTTGCTCAGACATGTCAGGTGTGTTCCAGCCTCAGAGCCTTTGTGCTTTGAGTTTCCTCTGCCTGGGACGGTCCTCGCCCAAACAGCTGCACCTCGCTCTTCCACCTCCTCCAGGCCAATGAGCTCTTTCCTAACCACCTGACTTAAATGCACAGTCTCATCATTCTCATAATTTTCTAGCCTAACGCTAGCTTTATTCTTCTCCATAGTGATTACACAGAGAAAGAGAGACATACATATTTGGTTTATTGCCTGTTTCTCCCCAACTAGCACACAAGATCCATGCGGGTGGAGAACTGTCTATTTTGTTCACTGATGCATTCCCAAGGCCAACAAGAATGCCTGGTACATGTTTGACCCTCAATACAAACTTGTCAGACAAGTGAATATATGAATGATTACTCTGCATTGAGTAGTGATTGAATCCCAGAATATTTCTCAGCACATAAATACTTCAAAACACTCATAATGTACAGCTATTGTGCCCTTCTGAACTACAAGTATAATCAGATCTACAAGCCATTGGCTGAGGTTTTACTGAAAGGAAAGATTAAAACTCAGAACAAACCAACTCACAGGCTTTTGCAAATCAATTACCGACATGTGCTCTGCCAACAATCCCCTTTCCTGATCCAGCTTTTATCTGAATGTACAACTCCCAGTGGCATGCATTCTGCAAGGCTGAACCCAATGACATGTTTTATAAAATACCAGTCAGTGCCAGAAAACATCCGCACCCTTAGAATCATCTATAGATTTAGGTTTCCAAGCTTAGCCAATGTTTTAGAATCCTGAGAATGGATGAGTGTAATTTATTTTTTGAACCACATTAAATTTTTCCTGTGGCCACTTAAATGTCTGTAAGCCCTAAGATACTTACATTAATTTCATTTTTTTAAAAGGATTTTGGGTCTCCATCCTCCAAATTACAGTGTGTCTTCAATTTCAAATGTGAAGGGTATTAGTAAATCATTTCTCTAGATTTTTGTCAGGTGAAATAGTCAGTTTATTTCCTCAAAAGAGTGAGATCACACCCAAACTCTCTTTCGTACCAATCAGATCTAAAATAGTAAAGCCTTTTTGGGAGGTTGGAGTAAGAAATGGTGAACAGGGTAATAATTCTGGTGCAGAGAATATAGTGGTCTAAGGAAATTCTTTTTGGAACTTTGCATATTTCTATAGTTTGTTTCCTGAAAACAGTTGACAGATCCAGCTAAATGATATGCCCATCCCTCACTAAAGTCTGACTCTGCCTTTTCACTTAAGTATTTTTATGCTTTAAAGAAAAAGTCAACAGAACAGAGAACCCAGAAGTCGACCCAAGCCATTATGCTCAATTAATATTTGACAAAAGTGGCAAGAGCATAAAATAGAGTCAAGACAGTCACTTCAATAAATGGTGCTGGGAAAATTGGACAGATACATGCAAAAGAATGAAACTGGACAACCAACTTACACCATACACAAAAACAAACTCAAAATAGATAAATGACTTAAATTTAAGATAGGAAACCATAAAAATCTTAGAAGAATCCATAAGCAGAAAAATATCAGACATTTGTCATAGCAATACCTTTACTGACACATCTTCTAGGACAATGGAAACTAGGGAGAAAATAAACAAATGGGACTACACAAAAACAAAAAGCTTCTGCACAGCAAAAGAAACAACAAAACAGCAAGAGAGCCCACTGCTTGGGAGAACATATTCGCCAATGTTACATCCAACAAGGGTTTAATCTCCAACATTTATAGAGAACTCATACAACTTAACAAAAGGAAGATAAATAATCCAATAAAAAAATGGGCAAAGGACCTAAATAGACACTTTTCAAAAGAAGACATTCAGAAAGCCAAGCGACATATGAAAACATGCTCAAAGTCACTAATCATTTGAGAGATGCAAATTAAAACATTGATAAACAGTGGTACATCTACACAATGGAATACTATGCAGCTGTAAAAAGAAGGAACTCT
Organism: Myotis davidii; assembly: GCF_000327345.1. Taxonomy (NCBI): domain Eukaryota; kingdom Metazoa; phylum Chordata; class Mammalia; order Chiroptera; family Vespertilionidae; genus Myotis; species Myotis davidii. The sequence continues at coordinate 880,491 of NW_006291009.1, forward strand.
TACCATTTGCAATGTCATGGATGGAACTGGAGAGCATTATCCTAAGCAAAATAAGCCAGTTGGAGAAAGATAAATATCACATGATCTCACTCATTTGTGGAATATAATGAACAACATAAACTGATGAAGAAAAATGGATTAGACTATCCAACCTCAGAGGGAAGGTGGGGCAGCAGGGATGGGGGGAGAGGGAGGAGTAAGAGATCAACCAAAGGAGTTGTATGCATGCATATAAGCATAACCCATGGACACAGACAGTAGAGGGGTGAGGGCAGGTACTGGGGGGTGGGAATGGCTGGGAAGAGTTCAATGGGGGAAAAAGGAGACAGATGTAATACCTTAAACAATAAAGAATTAAAAAGAAAGAGAAAAAGATTGAAAGAGTCAATGAAATTTTTGCTTATATAATTTACCCTTGACTATCTAGCCTTTCATGCAAGAGGTGTTAATTTAGCATGTATTTTATGCTAGACACTGTGCTAGGTCTTAGAAACACAGAGACTATAGGGGTAAAGAGAACAAACTTTAGTTTTATTTATAGCAGCTCATGATGCATTAGAGCAGTGGTTCTCAACCTTGGCTGCACATTAGAATCACCTGGGAATCTTTTTAAAATCTTGATTTCTGGGCCTCAGCCTCCGGAAATTCTGTTTCTTTCTTATGGGGTGGGGCCACAACATTAGTAACAAAGAAACAGAATTTCTGGAGGATGAGGCCCAGAAATCAGGATTTAAAAAAGATTCCCAGGTGATTCTAATGTGCATCCAAGGTTGAGAACCACTGCATTAGAGAGATATGCAAACAAATCATCAAAATGCACTGCAAAGCATCCCAAATTAGAACAGAGAGAAGAGAAAGAAACTGTTTCTGAAGGGTTCTGTGATAGTTTCATTAAGAAAGTGACATTGAAGCAGAATCTTGACTGATGAGTGGGAGTCTACCCCAATATAGAAACAGGAGAAAAAGACTCCGGGTGAGGATTGCATAGGCAAAGACTGAAAGTGTGAAAGAAGACAGCATGGTGGTAGAATGGGCAAGTGTTTAGTTCACCTGAACTGGAGATACAAAGTGGAGGAAGATATCCTGGAAAATCTGACCTGCTGTGCCCCTGCTCAACTTTGGGCTTTGCCCTGTAAACACGAAAGGGCTTTAGCCAATGGAAGAATGTGCCAATCTGTCTGAGGATGATTACTCTGTCATGGTGATTCTCAAGATGTGGTTCCAGACCAGCAATAGCAGCCTTATCTGGAAACCTGATAGACACCCAAATTAGAGTCCTAACCCCAGACTTCAGAATCAGAAATGCTGGTCAGGAGGTTGGGAATCTGTCACATCAATATTACAGCTGCTTCTGAGGCTCCTCAAGTTTGAGACCTCTGCTCTAGTAACAGCATGGAAGGTGTAGTAGAGTAAAGGCAGATGGAAGCTTCATAGATTGTTCCAAAGAGCTCAGCCCTGAGGAAAGAAAAACACACACAAAAATCCAGGGACAAGAGTTTGGGCAGTACAGGATGCATTAGAGAGAACTTTCTGGCACCTCTTTGGCAGAAGAGAAGCACAGAATATCTGGAGTACCAGTTCTCAAATCTCACTAGTTACCACAATTTTCTGGGTGTTTTCAAAAATATCTAATCTAATAAAAGAGAAACATGCAAATTGACTGTACCTTTGCCACACCCAAGCCACACTCACCAGCCAATCAGAGCGACTATATGCAAATCAACCCAACCAAGATGGCGGCTGGCAGCTACGGAGCTTGAGCAAAGCAGGAGGCTTGATTGCCCCAGTGATGGAGGAAGCCAAGCTTCCTGCCTGCCCTGGCCAGCTGTGGCCTCTGCTAAAGGCAACAAAGTTTCAATTATAGAGATAAATAAATCACAGATACCTGCTTCCAGCCAGCCTCCACTGGGAGCTTGGATGGCTGGGGGCTGTGACCAGCCTGCAAACAGCCCTCAGCCCCTCACCCAGGCTGGCCAGGCACCCCAGGGGGGATCCCCACCCTGAAGGGGCTGTGGCCACCTGCAAACAGCCATCAGCCACTCACCCAGCCTGGCCAGGCACACCAGCGGGACCCCCACCCTGATCTGGGACACCCTTCAGGGAAAACCAGCCAGCTCCCACCCATGTACCAGGCATATAATAAAAAGGTAATATGAAAATTGACCCTAACAGCAGAACAACTGGGAATGACTGGTCACTATGACACACACTGACCACCAAGGGGCAGATGCTTAATGCAGGAGCTGCCCCCTGGTAGTCAGTGTGCTCCCACAGGGGGAGCTCTGCTCAGCCACAAACCAGGCTGATGGCTGCCGGAACAGCAGTGATGGCGGGGGGTTCGCCCCCCTCCTCAGCAGCGCTAAGGATGTCCGACTGCAGCTTAGGCCTGGTCCCCGCTGGCACGTGGACATCCCCTGAGGGCTCCCGGGCTGCCAGAGGGATGTCTGACTGCCAGCCAGCAGGTGGACATCCCCCAAGGGGTCCCAGACTACGAGAGGGCACAGGCTGGGCTGACGGACCCCCCCCCAACCGAGTGCACAAATTTTTGTGCATCAGGCCTCTAGTATATAATATGAGGGCCCCATTATGACATACCAAACAGAATCAGTTTCCTGTTTTGGGCTCTTCTTCTACTATTCTTATATCTTGATTACATTTTGTGTTTTCTGTTCTTGGAATCTTCTAAGGTTCCATCTTGCTAAGGTTCTTCAACTACTTGCACTTTTGAGGGATTTCTGGTAAGTACCACCTGCCTTCTTTATATTGGAAGGGAGCCTTACAGCATCAGAGCTGGGAGGGGCTGTCACTACCCAGAGACCCATGGTTCTCAATTCTGGCCATTTATTAAATCTGCTATAGACAGGTTTTGTTTGTGAGTTTTTTTAAATACGAATGCTCATGATCCACCTCAAGCAAATGAAATTAAGAATTCCTGAGAGTGAAGCATTTCTAAAATGTTCCCAGGTTATTCAAATGAGCAACTAGCATTAAGAACTGCAAAGTAGTCCATTACCTTCATTTTCATGTGCATTGTCAGAAAAAGAAAGACCCTAGGCCATTAAGGACATAAGCCACTGTATGAAAATGTGTAAAAGTGGAGGAGGGTGAGTCCTGAGAAAATATCATTATATTTCATAATGAGGACAACACTGTGGAACTTCCAGGCACAGATGGCCAAACAAAGCCAATTATTAGACCCTCTCCCCGATAATTAAAGCAACAAACAAGAAATTGAAAACAAAGATAAAAGCCAAAAGGAAACAATAAAAACTTACCAGGCATAATTAAACAAAAGAAAGGAACAACCTTCACATCACACACTTTGACAAAGAAGCAAGGAAAGGAGCAGGTGGTTCTGGAGTGGGACTGTTTGGTGTGACTCCCACATGCTTTCTGCTCCCCCGAAGCACTGCTGGGGAGATGGGAATGAATCAACAAAATCTTGAGTCTTCTTATTGGTGCCTTTTGATTTGCAGAGCAGTAAACCAAGAGTTTGGATTGGAATCCAGGGGGGTAATCGTAGGAAAAAATCGTAGTCTTCCAGATTAGACGTCCTTCTCTCTCCTGGAGTCCTTGAAAGATGTTGGAAAGACTACGTGGCTTCCCACCCTTCAAGACATCGTATTGAACGGGGGCAGGAGCGGGCGGAGGCTCCAAAGGGGGATGAGCCAAGCCTCACGGGAGTTGGATGTATCCCTTGTTGGGTGGAGTGGGCCCTGTTACATTTGATAGAATCTCAAAACACTTTTAGAATTCATGTTTCCTGGGTTCAGACTTCAGCCTGAGCTTGGCTTTATTTCTCCCCTCTTCAGACCTTCAGACAACAGAAAACTGACTTAAAAGCAACAGTGAGCCTTAAATCTGGAAAGGCACAATAAATTTGTCTCAAACTAAGGTAGGGAACATGTCAAATAGAATCCATTACACTGTATAAGAGCAATTAGGCATTTGAGCAGAGCTGTCTAAAGTATGCATAATTTCTATCTGCTCTACAGGAGTTCTACAACTAAAAACAATACTAAACTCAAAGAAAGTGAAAAGAAGAGAACATGCAAAAGAACCGGTCTGGTAGAAAATATAAACCAAAAAATAGAGGTAGATTTCCCATGAGTACATCCTGCTATAGCAGATTCTGGTTTTGGAAACAAATATTTAATGTTTATTCAAGAGAATTCTAATACTGTTCAAGGAAATAGTTTTAAAGGAGTGGTGAGGTAGGAATCAGATCCTAAAGGGTAAAGGAGGGAGCAAGGGGTAGGGAGTAGGGCTTTATGATGAGGATGATGAGTAAAAAGAGAAAAACCAGAAGTGTGAAGGTTTATCTGAGGAAAAACAGGAAATTATGATTATTTTTGTTATTTTCATTATAATGAGTTGGAATCGCTGAACATATTTATATGCTAAAAATAGTAATAAAAAAATACAGAGATTTGGTCTTAAAAGAGGAGATCCTGACACATGCTGCACCATGGATGAACCTTGAGGACATGATGCTGAGTGAGTTAAGCCGATCCCAACAAGACAAATACTGTGTGGTTCCACTTACATGAGGTGCCTAGGGTAGTCCAACTCAAAGTCTGAAAACAGAGTGTGGTGACCAGGGGCTTGGGTGGGGTTGGGGGATGGGAGTTGTTTGATGGGTGTAGAGCTTCAGTTTTGCAAGCTGAGCAAGTTCTAGAGAACTCTACACAGCCATGAAATTTACCTAACACTACTGTGCACTTAAAATGGCTAAGGTGGTAAATTTTATGTTATGTGTTTCTTACCACCACAAGTATTAATTAATTAATAATAAATTATTATTCTTAGGGTCCAAATTGCCACCTTTCATCACCTTGCTTTGAGGGTGGCTGCTCATCTGGTTAGAGTGCTTTCCATCCTCCCTAAAGGAAAGGAATTCTGATTTAACACAGAGGAGACAAAATCCAAAAGACAGAGAAAGACTGAAATTTAGAGACATCCTTTTAGCCTCTCGGTCAAGTTATACCAGAAACAATAAGCCTTGGGAATTTTCAGTTAGGAGAGAAAACAAAATTCCTTTTTTCCCTTAAAAAAAAAAAAAAAGGAATGCTATCAGATCTAGCCTGACTTTAATTATATCCTTCAGACCACAATGTAGGAAATGACTTGGACTAACTCATTTTTAAATAATAGGTTAATAACTTTTCATAATAAGTTAATAATAGATTACAAGTACTCTACCACAACTTAATCTTCTTTTAGTTCACTATGTGTTAATTAATTGCTTAGAGCTTGGCTATGGCACATTTTCTGTACAATCTAAAAGCTCTGGTTGGGTTCATTAGCAGAAAAATGAACTGTGGCCTCTGTGTGAAGCAACAGCTTTGCTTTCTCAGACAAAACTGTTTTAAGTCGACTCCCATGCTCCAATATCCATATAAGTTCTGGAATTTTCACAGATGGATTTGAGAGATAATTCTTATTCATTTTGTAACAATTCCCCTTCCATGCATCCAGTTTCCTATTTCATTATTTTTATCTTTACTCAAGCTGGAGGGCCTGCTCTACCCATAATGAACCAGGCCCCATACTGCTTTTTAAGGTAGTCAGCAAGGGTCTTTAATTTTAAAGCACCCAGAAATGTTAATTTGAGGGGGGAAGGACCCAAAGAATAGATCACATAAAAGATGAATGGAATGGGTTTCGTATTTCTCCTCGTGCAATACAAAGAGAAAACTTGCATTGGCTTTAATTGCCTCCTCTTTCATTGATCTCTGGCTCTTGTGATGAGGAAGTACAAGAGAGATAGTTAAACATAAAAAATTGTCTATACTTAGAGTATCCTCTGATGAAAATGACCAAGAGCTATTGCAAAAGATAGAGAGTTTAGCCCTAGCCAGGTTTGCTCAATGGATAGAGCATTGGCCTCTGGACTGAAGGGTTCCAGGTTCAATTCCTGGTCAGGGCACATGCCCAGGTTGCAAGCTTGAGCCCCAGTGGGGGCATGGAGGAGGCAGACGATCAATGACTCATCATTGGGGTTTCTCTCTCTTTCTCTCTGAAATCAATAAAAATATATATTTTTTAAAAGATATAGAGAGTTTAGATGAAAGATCTGAAAACAAAACAGCCATTATAGACCAATCAATATAGGAAACAAGTGTCTGGTGTGTCAGAATAACAGCTCTCTAGGAGAGGAATATTTTGGAACTGAAGATGTCCCAGGTGACTTTTTCAAAACCCAGTTGAAATTATAGTTTACAAAGAGCATTATAGCATAATTTATTTAGCACTGGAGCATAAATATTTTTAAGTGCAGCATTTTCAGTTGCATCCATTCTTATAATGGTTGCACAATATTCCACCCAACGGATATATAGCCTATATAACCTTTTTAACATTTCTTGTGTTATTTAGTACTTTGGCTGTTCCTGATATTGCAATATTGAATATAACCATGGTAAACATTTTTGTCCATGTAGATTTTCCCAACTTGTGAATTATTTTCTTAAACCAGATTCTCAGAAAAGACATTATGGAGTCAAAGGGTAAGGACAACTTTGGCCAATATTGCTCAGTTGTTTGGAATGTCGTACTGCACATCAAAAGGTGGTGGGTTCAATTCTGGGTCAAGGCATATACCCAGATTAAAGGTTTGATCCCCGTTTGGGGTGTATATGGGAGGCAACTGATCCATGTTTCTCACATCGATGTCTCTCTCTCTCTCTCTCTCTCTCTCTCTCTCTCTCTCTCACACACACACACACACACACACACACACACACACACACACACACACACTGTCTCTCTCCAAACTCAATGAAAAACATATCTTGGGGTGCGAATTTTTAAAAAAGATGTAAGAACATTTTTATTCATGGTGCCTAACTGAGATGCAAAATAAATTTAGTCAATTAAAGATTATTCTCACTTTCTCCCTGTTAACACTGACTATAATTAAAATAATTGTTATTGTAATTAAGAGGGAGGAAATGTTCATTCTCACTCATGATTACTACTGAAAATAAACATTTTTCATATGTTCTTTACTAAGGTATTGCCCTTTTTGCAAATTGTTTGTTCATGGGATAGTTTGTAAACCAATAGCAGAGATGAGGTCTATTCCTGGAACTTCCTAGCACCCTCAACCTCTTTCACTCATCTCAACTACCTGTGATTACAGGCCAGGAAAATTCCCACAATGCTCTACTCTTACACTAGGCAACTCGGTAGGAACATTCCCATTGCCATGTGGTTCCAGGCCAATCCCCAGGGGCTTCTGTGTTACCCACTTCCTTCTTCTGGCTGCCCTTTACCTCCTATGAGAAGGGATACTGCTATTTCTGCAATTGGAGAATTCATTCCTGAAATCAGTGGTTTCCAACATTGACTGAATGTTAGAATCATCTGGGGAACTTTTAAAATTCCCAATACCAAGCACAGTCTACTCACCAATTAAGTAAGTCTCTGGGGGTGGATCGTGGCATCAATGTTTTTGAAAGCTCACCTGAGGATTCCAAAGTGCAGCCAAGGTCGAGAACCACTGCTTTAAATCCACAGTTGTAAGAGCACTATGCCTACACTGAGGGGACAAATGCCCATTTGCAGGGGCCTCTGACCCCCGGGGAGCTCACAGCTGGGCAGTTTGGGTAGCAACATACACGCTGAATGTTATGTGTATGTGTATACATATATAGACACACACAGAGAGACATGTACATACACATAGAGGGTGTCCCAAAAAATGTATACAGACTTAACAGCTGATAGCTCAATTTTAAAAAGAAATGTATTTTAATAAATACTGCCTTTATAATTATTCAAAGTGTGCGTATACATTTTTGGGGACACCCTATATATCCACCACTTTATTAACTACTACCTATAACTTAAACAATCAGTGGCATTAACTTAATGGAACTTTTCTGCACCCAGTTTTTGTCATTAAGAGGTAAAGTATATAAAAACAAAGAGACTTGTTCGAAAGACACAAAGGCTGAAATAGTTTGTGACAATCTCTACACTTTCTGTCACTACCAACCCACAATACCAATTTCTCAAGAGGAAGACCTTACAGCACCATCTGCTTCTGACTTGCCTGAGAAATGGTTGGTTATGTTCACTATGATGTATTTACTAAGGCAAAATATGTTAGAAAATATATTAGAAAAATCATTTAAAGACTAGAGACAAAAATGGGTTTTCACTTTATTTCTCTTAACAAGAAATTTAGACCCATGTATATCCCTCCCTCAGGTTTCTGCAGTAGTACCAGTCTGTTCAGTAGGTGGTGCTCTGGACAAACTCATACGTGGGTGGGTTTACCACAATTAACCTCCCTGAGAAACAAGTCTCATTCTGTGGCAGAAATGGCTGTTCATTCATGGTCCAGATCTGAAGGAATCAGAAACGGGTTTCTTCCCTTTTGCTACTTGAGAAATAAAGGTGAACAATATTTATAATTATCAATTCAAATATTGTCTTTAGAATTTAAAACTCTACCTTATCATTTTATTGAATTCTACTCCATTTCCCCCCAATTATCAAGACAATTATAGGCTTTGAAATGGCTTCACAGGCTTTGTCCTATAAATATTTACTGCCTACTTTTTCTGTTGCAGCCAATAATGAAATACAGCTCCCATCCTCTATATTAAAACCCAAACACACATTAGACCTGGAAGAATTGGATTTATGTCTATGGCTTAAAGCATCTGAATGTGATCTGAGACGGGATTAAATGGAAAGCATTCCTGACTCTTCTCAACAGAGGCAGGGCTGCCCCTGGCCCTGGGCCCGGTTGACTCCATGGCTGGAATGAAATACTGTTCAGCAAATGACAGGCCAGGCTCAGAAGCACCACTGGGGGTAGAGTGGCTGCCCATAGAGGTTGGGCAAATTCTCAGGAAGCTAGATCAGAATTTCCAGAGGCAGCTGGTCACTGCCATTCCTTCAGCTACCCTGGAAAGGGCCGGATTCTTGACCATCCAGGAGGCCCAAACACCACATTGTTTCCAGAGTTCATCTTCATCCAACCCAGGTCCTGCCTTGTGCATTCTTTCTGGTTCCCCATCGAGGTGAGAGCAGAATATTGTTCTCTTTTGAAAGCTATAACGTGGTTGGTGCTCACGTTATAGCAATTTTCAACAATTTTCAACCTTCTTCATCTCATGGCACAGATAAACTGATTACTAAAATGTTTTATTACTAAACTATATTACAAATATATTTTCCGCTGATCTGAACAAAAAAAAACAGGTATGCTTTTAATTCATTCACACCAGATGGCTATTATTGTGTTAGCTGTTGTCAAAATATCAGTGCCCCTGACTAAATAGTCAGGTATTGCATGTTTTAAAAATTCTTGCAGATCACTGGTTGAAAATCATGGAGATACACCATTGGAATGAGTTTGGGCTCTTCTGTTCTAAGAGCCAGCAAAGGCCAAAGACATGTTTGCTTCCTTCTAGCATTAGAAGAAATGCTGTCTCACAAATCTGGCTATTAATGAGCAGGAAAAACAACAGCAATATTTCATCCTTCTATTGGCATGGCCTCGAGTTTGGCTGGTCTCTGATCTTGCCTCAGAAAATATGATGCACTTGACATTCATAGCAATTTCTTAGATGAGGATATTGTTGCCTGCGTGTTTGTGTGGAACTATTTCTGATCAACAGTTGATTCTCTTTCCTGTCACCCTCCAGGGACCAAGTCAGCCCTGGGTAGGAGTAGCCAGTCCCCTCACTTCACAGAGCAGTGCCCCCTGCCTGTGCTGGTGCTTTCACATAAACACTGCTGCCTCCTCCTAAGAAGTGTTCTCCAAAGAACATGGGGTATGGAATGAACGCTCAGTAAATATAGAAGATGAGAGAGAGGAAAACGTGAGCACCAACCACGTTATAGCTTTCAAAAGAGAACAATATTCTGCTCTCACCTCGATGGGGAACCAGAACATGCAGGACAGGTGGACACTCATATCAGATGATGCTCTCCCTGGGTGAGGCCAGCCACACAAGTGTTCATATAAAAACAACAAAGCAGAAGGAAGCTGTGGGGAAAGTGATGCTACTAGAAGCGTGGCTCTTCCTAAATGCCCACCTACCCTCCTTGGGCTGGGAGAGTGGGAAGAGGGCACC
>NW_006291009.1:891431-900008 GCF_000327345.1 Myotis davidii
TATGTTTTTATTGATTTGATGAGAGAGAGAGAGAGAGAGAGAGAGAGAGAGAGAGAGAGAGAAAGTTCCGTTCTAGTTGTGGAAACAGCAAGATGTAAAATTTCACACAAAATTTGTAGTGAAAATGAGGTCAACAGGGAAAAGCATAGACAAAGCACAGACCCTTGTGATATGCAGGTCTCTCATTGTAGTTTTTCAAGTGAAGCTGCATCCTGGCTGTCTTCATTGGGCTGTTGGTTTCCTTTGATTATAAAAGAAACCCCAGTATCCTGTAAAATACCTCTTTGTATTTAAGCCTATCTTTTATCATATTGAAAGAAAAAAAACCTCAAGGCTATTGTACAATCAAACTGAGGTCAGAGTATGGTTGGGACCAACTAGGAAATTTTTTGTCTCAAAAAATTTCAGGATTCTATCAGAATTTTAACTTTTGATGTAAGGAGGCTAACTTCTTTGATAGAGCTGGTCCCTATCTTAAAAGGGCCCTATAAGATCTGAACAAGATGAAAGTAGTCAGAGGACATCTCCGTGTGGATCGGACATTTACATAAAGGACAGCACTCAGCTCCGCTACATAGGAGCACTCAGGCTGGCTGGTGGAACATGCTAATAGTCCGACACTCCAACCCTGGGCTTGTCCACTGCCCACAAAGAAGCTGCACTGATGAGCCTGTGAGACCCAAGCTTTTGAATGTAAAGATGAAAATTTCAAAACAGCACTCAGTAGAGATGTTGAGGGGTCCAAATGCATTGAAGTCATGCCAGTAATTAACAAGAACACTTAGAGCAGTGGTTCTCAACCTTCCTAATGCCGCGACCCTTTAATACAGTTCCTCATGTTGTGGTGACCCCCAACCATAAAATTATTTTTGTTGCTACTTCATAACTGTAATTTTGCTACTGTTATGAATCGTAATGTAAATATCTGATATGCAGGATGTATTTTCATTGTTACAAATTGAACATAATTAAAGCATAGTGATTAATCACAAAAACAGTATGTAATTATATATGTATTTTCTGATGGTCTTAAGCGACCCCTGTGAAAGGGTAGTTTGACCCCCAAAGGGGTCTCGACCCACAGGTTGAGAACCGCTGACTTAGAGGATGCCATTTATATGAGTGAATACCACTAATGATTTTTTTTTTCCTGGACAGAACTTCAAACACCAGGCTATCACATTCAAAACAATCTATAGTCCAATCTCTGTGAAGCCTTCCCAAGCTCCTGAAAATCAGGTCCCTCTGAAGGAAGGAGCTGGTGGCGGGGAGGGGAGGTTAGGAGGCAAGCTGAGGAGAGAATGTTCTCCAGTTACACTGCAGGTCTGAGGAAAGGAAGAGAGCTCAACCCCACAGCAGGGCATTTGCAGGTACCACCTCCTGCTCCCTTGGGCCTAATTTTCTAAACGAATAAGACACATCTCACCAGACAAGAGAAGAAGAGAAAGGACCAGTTCTAGAGAAAACATTTAACTTTGTAGCTTGTTCTGTCTCTTATTCAGCACCACCTACCTCCTACCTATTAGTCCCTCCGCCACTGTCTCCCACTCTACAATGCCCATGTAGTGGTCAAAGAGTGTACCACTCCAAGTTCATGTCTAACTAGGACCACAGAATGTGACCTTGTTTGAAATAGGGTCTTTGTGGATGCAATTAGTTGAGAATCTTAAAATGAAATGATCCTGGATTTGGGGTGGGTCCTAAATCCAATGACTATTGTCCTTACAAGAAGAGAGAACTCACAGAGACACACACATGAAAGGCCATGTGATAGTGGAGAAAGAGGTTGGAGTGATGCTGCCACAAGCCAAGGAATGGCAGGAGCCTCCAGAAGCTGGAAGAGGTGAGGAAGGATCCTTACCTCTAGGACCTTCAGAGGAGGCCTACGGCCCTTCAGACACCTTGATTTTGGACTTCTAGCCTCCAGAACAAATTACTTTTGTTTTAAGCCACCCAGGTTGTATTAATTTGTTACAGCAGTCACAGGACTCTAATACAGCCCTTGAGGAAGTCCCTAGGCCTCCTTCCTCATGCCGAGAACCACAGTACCTATGCAGATCTCTTTTCTCCTTCCCTCATCCTACTACATTTCCCCTCCACTTTTCTATCCCAGTATCAAAGGCTCCATTTCCTAAATGTGGCTTATGTCAGGTAAAAATTCAAAAAAAAGTCAATGTGATTGAGTCAATTCTCATCAGAATATACAATATCAACATTTGCCTAGAACATTTTCATTTTAGAGAGGATTCTTAAAAACATATCTTTAATTGGTAGAATTTTTATATGGGGGGACATATTTGAGGAACAGGCCCACTTATTTAAAGAAGAAGAAGAAGAAGAAGAAGAAGAAGAGGAAGAGGAAGAAGGAGAAGGAGAAGGAGAAGAAGGGGAAGGGGAAGGGGAAGGGGAAGGGGAAGGGGAAGGGGAAGGGGAAGGGGAAGGGGAAGGGGAAGGGGAAGGGGAAGGGGAAGGGGAAGGGGAAGGGGAAGGGGAAGGGGAAGGGGAAGGGGAAGGGGAAGGGGAAGGGGAAGGGGAAGGGGAAGGGGAAGGGGAAGGGGAAGGGGAAGGGGAAGGGGAAGGGGAAGGGGAAGGGGAAGGGGAAGGGGAAGGGGAAGGGGAAGGGGAAGGGGAAGGGGAAGGGGAAGGGGAAGGGGAAGGGGAAGGGGAAGGGGAAGGGGAAGGGGAAGGGGAAGGGGAAGGGGAAGGGGAAGGGGAAGGGGAAGGGGAAGGGGAAGGGGAAGGGGAAGGGGAAGGGGAAGGGGAAGGGGAAGGGGAAGGGGAAGGGGAAGGGGAAGGGGAAGGGGAAGGGGAAGGAGAAGGGGAAGGAGAAGGAGAAGAAGAGCTCACCCCTGGGGTTTTCCAGGTTCAGAATTTGGTGCCTTTAGAGGAAACTCAGAGCAGGAACTAATTGATTCCCATCAGCCAAAATCATATAAAAAATTCTTCTCTAATCTTGTTGATGTATTCCACCACCATCTTCCTAGCCTGGCACCCCGGACCCAGAAAGACATGAGAGCTAAAACAGACCTTAGAGAGCTTCTCGTTTTTATTGATCAAATCAGTGCTGATGCCACACCGCTCACCAGTGGTAGGACTCAGGCAAGAACCAAGGTTTCTTCTATTCTGACATAGGCACTGACTTGCATTGAGTGCTGACCATGTGCCAGGCGTTGTGCTCAGTACTTTGCATACATTGAGCATTTAATTCCCTCTGAAATAAGAGATTAAAGTCAGAATACATGTAAGAATGTACAGGAACTGTTCATTACCAAAAAAAAACAAAAACAAAAAAAACAAAACAAAAAAAAAAACAAGCAGAAGACAGCAAAAAGATGGTGTAAAATATTTCTTTTCCCATTGAGAACTTTTCAGCCCACTGGCTCAGAGGCATCTGAGCAGTTCTTCTTTTTCAAGTCTACCTCTTCCCTCAGAATCCTCTTCCTTTTCCACCCTTGTACTTCCCCAACAGGTTGGTTGCCTCTGGGGTGGGCATTGTGGGGTCCTCAGTGTTCTGAGTCAGTCCTGTTTGTCCTGGGAAGGGCTTGCCAGACCTTTACTAGGTGCATAGAGGAGCACCCTCACTGAGGGACATCTGTAGGAGAGACCCTCCTTTTGCCAACATGACCGTGCTCACAGCAAAACATCAGGACTGTGCAGTTATCCACACAAAGCTTTGCTTTTCCTTCTTCCTTACTTGGACCCATTCAGCACTGAGATTGGGAACGATCGAAGAGAAGGAAGACAAAAAACAAACAAACAAGTAAACAACAAAGCCCCTTCACCTTGCCACAGACAGGAGCACATAGTCTGAAGCTGAATGAGGTGAAGTCATTGGCCAAGAAATAGGTCAAGGGGTTAGCTTCAAATCCAGATCTGTCTTTCTCTGCTTTGCCTCATTTGTTCTCTGGGGAGCTGAACTGTAATTCTCCAGAGAGCTTGGTTCTGGGCCTCTGTTCCCTTAGCTCTCTCCTCATGACCGTGGAAGCCACCTCAGCCTCGGTCACACCCTTGCTGGGACTCGCCTAAGGATAAGGGCAACTTTTGGAAGTGGCGTGAGCTCTGAGGAGCTGGAGAGTGACCACTGCTTATATCTCCCACTGTTTATGTCCATGACGTTGTAGGCAAGGCTCATGTTTGCCTTCACAATGTGTGACTCAGATATGCAATTGCGTAGCTTACATTTCCCAGTTCACACTGGCTTGGAGGGAAAACGAGGCCTGTGTAGTTCGGGGCGGCAAAATGGTGCTCAGAGACTGAGTTTGTTTTTGCCACTATTTCATCTAACACAGGTTCACTGCAGGAACTATAAACATTTCACAAGACAGTAGCATAGGGGCTAATGTCTCTTAATAAGCAAATATCATATAACATATTCTAAACCAATGATAGATTCATTGCACTATTGTTTCAGGCAAGGAGAAATAAAAAAAAATGCAGCTTTCAAAATTTAATTGGAAGAGTGCCTTTATTTTTATTTTATTTTTCAACTACAGTTTACAGTCCATATTATTTTGTATAGGTTTCAGGTGTTCAGCATACTGGTTAGACAATCATATACTTTACAAAGTGTTCCCCTGATATTTTAGGTACCCATCTGGCACCATACATAGTTATTACAGAGTTATTGTCTCTATTCCTTATGCTGTATTTTACATGCCCATGACTATTTTGTAACTACCAATTTGTACTTCTCAATCCCTTTACCTCTTTCACTCAGTCTCCCAAACCTTCTCCCCTGTGGAAACCACCAATTTGTTCTCTATCTATGAGTTTGATTCAATTTTGTTTTTTCATTTATTCTGGTCTTTAAATTCCACATCTAAGTAAAATCATATGGTATTTGTCTTTCTCTGTCTGACTTGTTTCACCTAATATAATACCCTCTAGGTCCATCCATAGTAAGATTTCATTCTTTTTTATTAATTTTTATTCTTTTCTATTAATATTTTATTTCATATATGTACAAAAACTTCTTTAAAATATATTTTTATTGATTTCAGAGAGGGAGGGAGAGGGAGAGAGAGATAGAAACATCAATGATGAGAGAGAATCATGCCATGAGCCTCCAAAAGAATCATGCTGTGGGCCTGGCCTGGTAGCTCAGTTGGTTAGAGGGTCATCCTGATAAACCAAGGTTTTGGGTTCCATCTCCAATCAGATCACATACAAGAATCAACCAATGAATGCATAAATCAGTGGAACAACAAATTGATGTTTCTCTCTTCTCTCTGTCTCTCTCTCTGTTTCTCTCTCTTTCTCTCTCTCTCTCTCTCTCTCTCTCTCATCAATCAATAAAATTTGTGGGTGCCTCTGAAGTAGGTAGAAACTTCTTCAATGCATTACACAGATACCTTTGCAAAGATCAGCTATTTGGGGTTATTACCTAAAGACTTTTATTTGTTGGGGACTTGGATATAAACTATATGTCCATGCCTTCCTCACCCTTTATTCCTTCCTGCTTGTTTGAAAATAGACTTAGTGGCTGCAACTGAAGCAACAAACATAGGCCATAGGTGACAGAAAATGAGGTGATGGGTTGCTGATCATTAAGCCAGAAGGACCTCATGTTTCTGATGCCAGAGGATACTATACCAACTGAACTGCTTGCTTCCAGGTGCTTATATGAAAGAAATAAATTTCTGTCTCCTTTGAACCACTGCTATGTTGGGGTTTATACCTCACAGTAAACCAAATCCTACTAATATTCATTAGCTTTGTTTGTACTTAATAGTCTCAGTTAAGTGTGCTTAGTGCAAGTGACAGAACAGTTGGCTATTGGGGATTTGAGCAATAAGACATTTACCTGTCCCCCATTACAAGAAGTCTTAAGGTAGGGAGTTTCAGAGTTTGTTAAAGAAAAAAATCACCGGCCCAAAATGGCATCATTCTGCTAAAAGCCCATGCTACCAAACCTAGATTTAATATCTGATATAATTGCAGTTTCAACTTCTCCCAGAAACATAATCTTAATCAACTAGTCTAGAATTTCTGGTCACCCATCAGGAAGGTAATCTGTGGGCTCTCTCCATCCCCCATAGAAAGAAGAAGCAGCCTTCATAATAAACACCCTTGTGTTCTCTTCCCCCAAAGAAAAGATGTTCTGGCCCCCAAATAATTTTTTCTTCTAAAAAAAACCTCCTATTTTGTGCAACCACTCAAAACCCCTTCTAGTTGCTAGACAAGATGCTGCCTGATTCATGAGCAGCTTACTAAAGCCAATTAGATCTTAAATTAACTCCGTTGAATTTTGTTGCTTAACAGTTCTGTGGTTCAACACCACCAGGATCTTGGGGCAGTTTCTCTGATAATCATGGCCTGCTGCATGTTCACAGTGTGGCTGCCGCAGCTCCTCACACAACAGCATCCAGAGAAAGAAGGAGCTCTCTCCTTTATCAGGTAGAAAATCTTCCCCATGAGCCCCCAAGCAGATTTGTACCTCTTTGCTCACCCCTAGTGCAGTCACTACAAAGGGGAGTGAGGTCACCAACACTGGTGTAGCCTATGGTCACTCATTCCTGGGCTGGAGCACTTAGTCAAATTCGAACCACACACCATTGTTCCGTTAGCAAAGAAGCAGGGAAAGTGGCTGTTGTGCGGGGCGACCACTGTTCTCTGCCCAACTAATTAAAAAGCACACACTGCGAGATAAAGACATTCTGGTCCTGGATTTGATTTCATTCCACAGTCGTGTTGACATTGTTCTAAAATGCCAAAACTAATTTCATTCATTTGGGGCTTTTCCATTTAGAAGAGACTGCCCCATGATTTAAGGATAAAAAACTTTGTGTGAACAATTCTTAACTAACCTTATCATTAGAAAAGATTATTTAATCATTTATGCTATCAGCACAAAGCAACCTCACAGAGAAACAAGTGCTATTTATTTTAAGAAATACCAGCCTCGGGGGCTCCCAACCATCTCCTCTCATTCTGGATTACTGGTTCTCTTCTTGAATACTGTGTCTGCCCTTCCTCCTCAGAGCTCTCTAGCTCTCCTCACCTCTCTCCCTCACACACTTTCCTCCTCCTTCTTCCAAACTTGCACTTCTCTTCTGTTAGTGTTCTTTTTCTCTTTATTTATTTTGTCTTTCTTGCTCCTCCCTGCCTTTCAACTTCTCCTTATACTGAAGTATTTCTGATAGGATCTGTTGTTTCATTAGATTTGTTTCCTGTTCATTATTCTTACTTTTAAAAGCAGGTGAATTGTGTGGGGCATCCCCTTTGCAGAAAAAGCTTTCACAAAATTAAACTAAACTACATGAAAGCAAAATAAAGACTTTCTCCCATTTTTCTCACAGGATTGATCAATTACATTCGGTATTTGGTCTACTGAGGGAAAGAACTAGCAAAAAGCAATATCCTATTAGGCTCTCTTCTTTACTTGATCTAATCAACTCAGCCAGGCTCTGGCAGACAGTGCAAAGCCATATGGGCTGTCATGAAGCCCAGCAAATATTCATGTAGCTGGATCCTCTTGGGTACTTGGCTACCAGCACAGAGAACTGGCTGGCACCCAGCACCGAGGAGAGAGTCCTGCATGGGGTGGTAGAGACTGAATCGTGTCTCCCAAGTCTCATATGTTGAAATCCTACCCCTCAAGGTGACTGTACTTGGAGATGGGGTTTTTACAAAATAATTAAGGTTAAATGAAGTCATAAAGGTAGGACCCTAATCCAATAGAATTGTGGCCTTTTAAAAAGAGATTCATTCTCATTCTCTCTCTCTCTCTCTCTCTCTCTCTCCCCCCTCCTCACCTTCTCCATGTGAGGACATATCAAGAAGGTAACTGTCTGCAAGTTGAATCAGACAGTACCTTGATCTTGGTACAGGCTTCCAGACTCTAAAAATGTGAGGAAATTAATTTCTGTTGTTTAAGCCACCCAGGCCATGATATTTTATTATGGCAGCCCGAGCTGACCAATACAAGGGGCACAGTATCAGAGCCTAGGGATGAGAGACAAGACTAAGACAACATGAAACCGCTTTCCCATCCAGCCTCCTCCCAGCCTGTAGCTCAGACCCCACCTCCCAAGTAGGATCTGTTCATCCATTACTCAATGGCACAATAAACTCTAGCTTCAGAGAGTGGGGTGGGAAGGGATGAAACTTTCCTGAAATGAATTATATCTCTCACATGTGCGAATTCTCTATTATTTCTAGAATGATTTCTTTCTTTTAAAATTCCACTTATTAAAATTTTTAGTATATTTATAAAAACTAGGAAAAAATTAGCCATAATTATTATATTTCTCAAAATTAACAATAATTCCTTGATATTATCAACTTTCTGGTACCCAGGATTCATATTTCCAATTGTTTCATGCATGCACTAATGTATGCATTTTTATTTTTACAAATTGTTTAATTAAATCAAATCCAAATAAGGCCCATCAATGGCAGTGATTACTATGTTGCTTAAGTTTCTTATAATCTATAGAATCCTCTTTCATCATTTTATTATTTGAATTTTTTTGTTATTGCTGTTGTCAAATAATTTTATCCTATAGTTTCCATGTTTGGATTTTCATGGCATTTTAACACGTTACTCTCGCCTTTGTAATTTCCTGTGACTGCCCA
>NW_006291009.1:901389-902292 GCF_000327345.1 Myotis davidii
TCCAATTTGCTAGAATTTTGTTGAGGATTTTGGCATCTATGTTCATGAGGGATATTGACCTGTAATTCTCTTTCATTGTGTTGTCTTTATCTGGTTTTGGTATTAGGGTAATGCTGGCTTCATAGAATGTTTGGAAGTGTTCCTTCCTCTTGAATTTTTTGGAATAGTCTGAGGAAGATAGGTTTTAGTTCTTCTTTGAACTAAAGAAGATGTTTGGTAGAACTTCCCTGTGAAGCCATCTGGCCCCAGACTTTTGTTTGCTATTTCAATTTTCTCCATAGTTATCAGCCTATTGAGATTTTTAGATTCTTCCTGATTGAGTTTGGAAGGTTGTATTTTTCTGGAATATGTTCATTTCCTCTAGGTTGCCTAGTTTCTTGGAATAGAATTGTTCATAATATTTTTTAACAATCCTTTGTATTTCTGTGGGATCTGTTGTGATTTTGTTTCTGATTTTGTTTATTTAAGTCCTCTCTCTTTACTTCTTGGTGAGCCTGGCTAGATGTTCATCAATCTTGTTTATTTTTTCAAAGAACCAGCTCTTGGTTTCATTGATCTTTTGTATTGTTTTGTTGGTTTCTATTGTTTTGGTTTCTATGTCATTTATTTCCACTCTGATCGTTATTATTTCCTATCTTCTGCTCACTCTTGGATTTTCTTGTTGGTCTCTTTCTAATTCTTTAACTTCCATAGTTAGATGGTTTATTACCAGTTTTTCTTGTTTTTTCAGGTAGGCCTGTAATGCTATGAACTTCCCTCTCAGGACTGCTTTCACTGTGTCCCATAGATTTTGGATTGTTGTATTTTCATTATCATTTGCTGCCAGGATGCTTTTTATTTCTTCTTTGATCTCTTTAGTAAGCCAATCATTGTTTAATAGAATGCTATTTAGTCTCCAAGTGT
>NW_006291009.1:902975-912222 GCF_000327345.1 Myotis davidii
CAAATTATAATAGCTAAGATTTGGAGAGAGCCTATGTGCCCATCAGCAGATGAGTGGATTAAAAAACAGTGATACATCTACACAATGGAATATTCCACTGCTGTAAAAAAGAAAGAACTCTTACCATTTACAACATTATGGATGGAACTGGAGAGCATTGTACTACGCGAAATAAGCCAGTCAGAGAAAAATAAATATTACATGATCTCACTCATTTGTGGAATATAATGAACAACATAAACTGATGAACAAAAACAGATCCAGAGACAGAGACGCATTGATCAGACTTTCAAACCTCAGAGGGAAGGTAGGGGAGGTGGGGGTAAGGAGTTGTATGCATGCATATAAGCCTAACCAATGGACACAGATACCAGGGGGGTGAGAGCATGAGTAGGGGGTTTGGAGGGGGGCAATAGGGGAATAAGAACACATATGTAATACCTTAATCAATAAAGAAAAAAAACTGCTTCATAAGTGGTACTGTGTTGTTCCATGTGGAGGAATATTCTATCTAGTTGTTTTTCTTTGTGTGACGTTGGCAGCTACTGATAATATGTAGATCCATGAATTCATTAAGTGATGTAAAATGATGGTACTCCTTCATTAGCTGGAATAATTCTATTAAGAGAAACTTCCCTTTGTCTACTGTTCAGTTATCAAGTGGTACGGTTCATATAGAAATATCAGGATAAATGCTTGATCATTTCCTATTGTTTATTGGTGTCAAATAATGTGTTAGTTCAATAATGCTCTCCAAAGATGACCAATAACAAATTAGCTTGAGTTGCTTTTTAGTTTTGTCCTGTTTTTTTGTGTGTATGTGTAACATTATAAATGTGTGAATTTTAATGTTTTATTTTTCTCAAATCCATAGAGTGATTATTTTTAATAACATGAAGTTGTTCAATCTTTAGAGCTCCTTCAGTTTGGTCCTGTGTCTTTCTGACAAGCCTTTATTAAATCATCTGTGAAATCTTTCTTCTTTGATTTCTAATATAAAAAGATTTCCAGCATCTTCCTGGACATTAACTACCTCAGACCTAGAATCAGTCATTTCTCCAAAGAGCTCTTTCCTTTCAGTGGGAAGTGGTCTTTTAAACAGAAATGGACAATTTTGTAAAAAAAAAAAAAATTTATAAATTTTAAGATGAAATACATTATGAGAACATACTGATACTTCCTATTCAAAGTCAGGAGTAAAAGGTTTATTTAACCTTTTCTATGTTAAATATGTCCTTTCTCCTATACCAATTAAACTGGTTGTAAATGACACTGGAAATGATAGAATTTGATTATCACACCATTATTTATTTGCTTTATTCCACAATCCTATATAATAAAGTGGTAATATGCAAATTGACCATCACTCCCTTGGGCACGATGAGCACCCCATGTGGTCACAAGATGGCCATCACACGATGGCCTGCAGGCAAGGGCAGTTTGGGCGATCAGGCTAGCAGAGGAGGACAGTTGGGGGAGACCAGGCCTGCAGGGTAGGGCAGTTGGGGGGGCCCAGGCCTGCAGGGGAAGGCAGTTATGGGGGATCAGGCCAGCAGGTGAGGGTAGTTATGAGTGACCAGGACAGTAGGGGAAGGCAGTTGGGGGGACCAGGCCTGCAGGGGAAGGCAGTTATGGGGGATCAGGCCAGCAGGTGAGGGTACTTATGAGTGACCAGGACAGTAGGGGAAGGCAGTTGGGGGGACCAGGCCTGCAGGGGAAGGCAGTTATGGGGGATCAGGCCAGCAGGTGAGGGTACTTATGAGTGACCAGGACAGTAGGGGAAGGCAGTTGGGGGGACCAGGCCTGCAGGGGAAGGCAGTTGGGGGAGACTGGGCTGGCAGGAGAGCAATTAGGCACCAATCAGGCTGGCAGGAGAGTGGTTAGGGGATGATCAGGCTGGCAGGCCGAAGCGGTTAAGGCAGTGGTCGGCAAGCTCATTAGTCATCAGAGCCAAATATCAACAGTACAATGATTGAAATTTCTTTCGAGAGCCAAATTTTTTAAACTTAACTTGTATAGGTAGGCACATTGTTATTAACTTAATTAGGGTACTCATAAGGCTTAGGAAGAGCCACACTCAAGGGGCCAAAGAGCCGCATGTGGCTCACGAGCCGCAGTTTGCCGACCACGGTGTTAGGGGCCATCAGGCAGGCAGGCAGGCGGGCAGTTGGGAGCCAGCAGTCCCGGATTGTGAGATGGATGTCCCACTGCTGGTTTAGTCCCAATCCCACAGAGGTCAGGACTAAACTGGCAGTCAGACGTTTCCCGAGTGGTCCCAGATTGGAGAGGATGCAGGCTGGGCTGAGGCACACCCCAACCCTGCATGAATTTCATGCACCGGGCCTCTAGTACAGACATAGCAGTCTTAGAGAAAAAATGCCACCACTCACCAACAGTAAATACTGTCACCAATGTTAAGAAATTTTTTATTTTGTTGTTTGTCTTAAAATATATCTCACTGGGGACGTACAGTTAAATTATTGTGTTTAAGTGTCCTGGAAGAGTTTTTTTTGTGTGGCCATCTTACAGAATATAGATCTGAGTCGTCTGGGGAAGACCAAGCCAGGGCAGAGGTAAAGGACCAGCCCAGAGAGAACATCATGTTTCCCAAGACAACCACATGCTCTTATATCTCATTTAATTTTATCCCATGCTTCCTTCGTTCAGTCTCCCTGACTCCAGGTTCCTCTATTACTCACTCCATGCTTTGCTAGCGCAGCACTACCTTCTAACCTTCAAATTGCAGATATTGGTGGTATAGTTATCTTTACCCTATACATGGAGATATAAATCAAGATTGACAAAAAAAAAAAAAGTTCATACCCCTTAAAAAATTTTTTTTAAATAGACTTTATTTTCTAGATCCCTCTGTTTCACAGCAACACTGAGCAGAAGATACAGAGCGTTTCCATATATTCCTGCTCCCATTTATGCATTAGCCTCCCATGACCAGCATCCCCACCAGAGTGGTACATCATCATCACCCAAAGTTTACCTTAGGGTCTCACTTTTGATGTTTAACCTTCTGTAGATTTGGACAAATGTATAAGGATATCTATCCACCATTAAATAGACTAGTTTCACGGCCCTAAAAGACCTCTGTACTCTGTCTAGTCTTACTTCTCTCTCCACTAGCCCCTGGCATCCACTGATTTTTCACTGTCTGCATAGTTTTGCCTTTTTCAGAATGTCAGAGTTGGAACCATACAGTAGGTAGCCTTTTCAGATTGGCTTTTTTTCACTTGGTATTATGCATTCAAGTTTCTTCTACATCTTTTCATGGCTTGATCGTGTATTTCTTTTTAGCACTGAATAATATTCCATTGTCTCAATGTGCCACACTTTACTTATCCATTCACCGACTGAAGGACATCTTAATTGTTTCCAAGTTTTGACAATCATGAATAAAGCTGCTATAAATATCTGTGTACAGGTTTCTGTGTGAACATAACTTTTCAATTCCTTTGGGAAAATACCAAGGAATGTAATTTCTGGATTGTATGGTAAGAATATGTTTCGTTTTGAAAGAAAATGCCCAGCTGTCTTCCAAAGTGACTTCCATTTTGCATTCCCAGCAGCAATGAGAGTTCCTGTTACTCTACATCCTTGCCAGTATTGGGTGTTGTCAGTATTCTGGATTTGGGTCATTCAAATAGGTGTTACTGGTATCTCATTATTTTAGTTTGCATTTTCCAGATGACATATGATATGGAGCATTTTTTCATATGCTTATTTGCCATCTGTATATTTTCTTTGGTGAGGTTTCTGTTAAGGACTTTGGCTCGTTTTCTAATCAGGCTGTTTATTTAATCATGGAGTTTTAAGTGTTCTTTGAATATTTTGGATGAGTTCTTTTCCAATATGTCTTTTGAAAATATTTTCTCTAAGTCTGTGGCTTGTCTTTTTATTCTCTTGACAATTTGCAGATTACAAATTCAATGAAGTCCAGCTTATCAATTCTTTCTTTCATGCATTGTGTCTTTGGTATTATATCTAAAAAGTTATTGCCAATCTCAAGATCATCTAGATTTTTCTCCTTCTAAACATTTTACAGCTTTGTGTTTCACATTTAGGCCTATGATCCATTTTGAGTTAATTTTTGTGAGGGGTGTGTCTAGACTCATTTTTCTTTTGTATGTAAATGTCTCATTGTTCAGCATCATTTGTTGAAAAGACTATTTTTGCTCCATTGTATCATCTATTGCTCCTTTGTCAAACATCAACTGACTATATTTCCTGGGTTTATTTCTGGGCTCTCCATTTTTTCCATTGGTCTATTTGTCTATTCTTTTTCTAACTGTATAATAAGTCTTGAAGTCAGATAATATTAGTCTTCCAACTTTGTTCTTCTCCTTCACTACTGTGAAAAGTCTTTTGACTCTTCATATAAATTTTAGAATATGTTTGTTGATATTCACAAAATACCTTCCTGGACTTTATTAAGATTGCATTGAATCTTTAGATCAAATTGAGAAGAACTAATATCTTGACAATATTGAGTCTTCGTATCCATGAGTATGGAATATCTCTTTACTTATTTCTTATTTGATTAATATACCTTTGATGCAATAATTTCGTTTCTTTTTTTAAATTTCTGATAAGTAAATCACCCTAAAAAGGAAGAAAACATATATGCAGGATTGATTTTATTAACTCAAGGACTACAAGATAGTTCTGAAACTTTAAAATGAATAAAAAATTTTCTAGGGAACATGCTGAAAATGTTGATTCTATTTGTGACTTTTAAGAACATTTCCCTGACCACCAATTAGGTTGGGTACCCTCTCATATGTCTATTGGCTGTATTCTTTTTCTTTTTTGTGAAGTGCCTGTTTATATGGGAATTTCCCTTGTTTTTTTTTCTGTGTTCTCAGTTCCTCCCTTATTGATTTGAGGTTTTAATATATTAAAGATAGTAGTCTTTGTTTGGTACTAATACATGTTGCAACTGTTTTTTTCTATTCTGTGATTTGCTTTTTCACTCTCTTAATGATGTCTTTTAATTAACAGAATTGTTAATTTCATTAAAGTTAAATTAATCAACCTTTTATTTCGTGATTAAGAAATTCTTCACTATTTTGGGGTCATTGAAGTCTTTCTATCTTCTATATGCTTTATAACTTTGCCTTTCATGTGTAGTCATCTTATCTACCTGGAATTGATTTTTATGTATGATTTGAGGTAAGGGTCCACTTTTACTTTTTTCTCTATGGATATTTACTTGTCCCAGCAGTACCATTGAGAAGTCTATTTCCTCCCACTGAGAGATTCTGGTAAATAACTTTCCTTATGAGCATATCTCTGTTCCTGGAGTCTATTCTATTCTATTGTCTGTTTACCATTCCTAAATCAATACTGTAGCCTTATAGGATATGGAAAGACAAATTTACCTCTTGAAATTTTCATCAAGTGTGTTTTGACTTTTTTTTATTATTTGCATTTCCGTACACTGTAGAAACAGTAATTCAACTTCAATAAATAATCTGATTTAAGCTGTATTAGGGCTGAAAGGACTAAAGCTAAATTTAGGGGGCATTGGCATGTTTAAGTAATAATCAATCTTCCAATCCATCAACATGGTGTAACTCTTTGTTGATTTAGGTCTCTCTTAATGTTCAATAAAGCTTTATTATTTTTTCCATAAAGGTATTTTATATGATGTTAGGTTTATTCCTAGGTAAGCCTTGATGTTCATGTTTAAAGTATTCTTTTTTACTTCATTTTCTAAATATTTGTAGCTAGTACATAAAATGCAAGTGGTGATAGTGGATGCCCTTGTCTGATCCCAACAACAAGAGGACCAGTAGGTGAAGTGGTCAGAAAGTTAACGGGCTAGATCATGTAGGGTTCTAGACTTTTGAAAGACTTGGGATTCTCTGAGTGCAATGGAGAGCCACTGCAGGGTTTTGAGCAGAAACATTACATGATCTGACTTGCACCTTAAAGCTGGCATCTGTGTTGGGAATAGACTATAAGACAGCGAGCATGAACAAAAATAGCAAGCATGAAAACAGGGAGAGCAGTTGGGAAACTACTGCAATAATTCAGATGTAAGGTGGTGGTAGTTTAGAAAAGGATGATAGTGGGGAGCCATGGTTAGGTTCTGGATATACTTGGAAAGTTGAGACTACAAGATTTTTTGATAGATTAGATGTGGGTCATGGTCGGGAGGGAGGAAGATAAATTAAACTGGCTCCAATTTTTTTTCACACATGTGGCTGGAAGAATAGTTAATGCACTTTTGGCAGATAACATCTCAAGTTCATTTTGTTACATGTTGAGTTTGAGGTTTCTATTAGACAGCCAAGTGGCATTGTCAACTAGTAATTGGTCTTAAAATTGGAAGAGAAGTCCAGGCTAGAAATAAAAATTTGTGAGCCTCAGCATATAGATGGTATTTAAAGTAAATAGTTTAGATGAGATTACAAAGAAGTAAGTATACATAAAAATATCAAAAGTGGAGCCAAGGGCTCACCCTGATGAACCCCAACTTTAAGAGTTTGTGGAGAAGAAGAGAAATCTGCAAAAGAGCTAGGGAATAAATAGGCAGTGAAGTAGGTGGAGAGCAGAGTAAATATGCTGTATTGGACACTAAAGAAGAAGGTATTTCAAGAAAGGAAAAATGCTCCTTTACTCTGTCAAATGTTATTGATAGATGAAAGCAGAAGTTGGCCATTAGATTTAGCAAGGTCATTTGATGACCTTGATAAAAGCTTTGTTTAGTCAAGTGGTAGGGGGAAAAGCATAAGTGAGTGGAAAGAAAATAGGAGAAGAAATGTTGAGCTTTTTACTATAAATAGAAGCAGAGAAATGGGTAGATGGAGGGAGATTTGGGGCCAAAAGGGTGTGTTTTTTTTCTCTAGGAGGCAAAAATAAACATGTTGGTATGTTGACAGAAATAACCAGATAAAGAGTAAAAAAAAATTGATATAGAACTAATAGAAGGGACAACTGATAAGCAATGTTCTTAAGTAGGAGAGAAGAATGAGACCTAGATCAAATGGAGGGCTTGTGTATAGATAAGAGCATGGATAAATTCATCATATTAATAGGCAAGAACTATGTCAGTGCAGATAAAGGCACTATAGGGGAATACTTGCATAGCAGAGGTCTGTGGAAACCCTCTTCTAAGTATTTTATGTTTCTCATTGAATTAAGAAATGAGGTCATCAGCTTAGGATCCATAGTTTCAAAATTTTTAGAACAAACTTGCTCATACTATACTCTTACTAGAGGCCCAGTGCATGAAATTCATGCACTTGGGTGCGGGGGGTTGTTGTTCCGTCGTCAGGCTGAAACCGGCTCTCCAACATCCCCCGAGGGGTCCCGGATTGTGAGAGGGCTCAGGCCAGGCTGAGCGACCCCTGTGCACCAGTGCACGATCAAGGCCAGGGAGGGATGTGGGAGGTTGGCCAGCTAGGGAGGGACTGCAGGAGGGCTCCAGAACGTGTTCGACCCATCTTGCTCAGTCCTGAGTGGCTGGACCCCAGCAGCAAGCTAACCTACTGGTCAGAGCATCTGCCCCTAGTGGTAGATGTACAGCATAGCGACTGGTCAATCAGTTGACTGTCTGCTCCCTGGTGGTCGGTGCATGTCATAGCAAGCAGTTGAGAAGCCTTAGCATATCATTAGCATAATACACTTTGATTGGTTGAACGAATGACTGCATGACCGCATGACCATACGACTGGATGACCGCACAATCGGCCACTTAGCATATTAGGCTTTTATTATATAGGCTATGCTAAGTGACATGAGAGCCTTCATAAGGAAATGAAGATCTGAAGGAATACTTAACCCTGAGTGTGATTATGTAAGGTCCTGCTCTTGGTTATTTATGCCTTCTTTTCTTGTTTTTAAACAGTTTCTTTGGACATTTGTCATTATTTTTTTAGAGAAACATCTTTTGTCAATATTTATTCTCTTAAAAATATATATTGATTCTCTTTATTAAGGTTTCTTCCTTTAGTGTCTATTTTATTTGTTTCCGTACTTTATTTTATTTCTTCTACTTTTTTGAAAGGGCAGTTATTTTTTTTGCTTGTTTCCTAAATTCATGTGACAGATGCTTTACTCATTAGTTTTCAACCACTCTTCTTATTTAATATTAAATTTTAAAAAATAAACTGTTAGCTGCATTCCACAAGAAGATAAACATGTACTAGTTTTATAATTAGTCAATTGAAAATATTATCTAATTTCTATTACGATTTCTTCTTTGACCCAAGTATTAAGTTGAGGTGTATTTTTTTTAATTTCTAAAAATAGGAGATTTTCTACTTATTTCATTTATTGATTTACTAGTGGTCCAGTACATGAATTCGTGCACAGGTGGGGTCCAGCTGGCCTGGCCCCAATTGGCAGATCGGGGTTGATCACAGCTGGGCTGGACATGGGGAGGGGCTGTGGGTGTTGGGCTGGCCATCCCTGCCCCCAATTTGTGTGTAGGGGGTTAATGGGGATGAAGGTGGCTGGGGGAGGGGCTGCAGGCTGATCGGGGTAGGAAGGGCCAATTGGGAGCCAGCGGCCTATGGAAGAGGCCATGGGTGGTTAGCCGGCTGGCTCTGCCCCTGTTCGGGGTAATGGGGACCCATCTGGGGCAGAGCCAGTGGGAGAAGGGGCTTCAGGAGGTTGGCTGGCTGGTCCTGCCCCCTGTTGGGGTAGAACGTGACAATCAGGGGCAGGGCCAGCTGGGGGAAGGGGCTAGGGGCTGATCAGGATAGGGTGGGCCCATCAGGGTCAGGACTGGCTTGGGAGAGGGTCCCCGGGAGGTTGGCTGGCTGGACTCACCCCTGATCTGGCTGGTTTGTTGGCTGCAGTGGGCGTCATAGCAACTGGTCATTCTGGTCATTACCGCGTTCTGGTCGCTGGCTTTTTTTATATAGAGATAGCTCAGTTATATTGCAACTGAAACCAAACTCTGTAAAATTTAAATTCTTTGAAGTTTATTAGGACTTGCCTTATGACCTTGTATTTGGTCCTTTGCTACAAATGTTTTATATGTGCTAATGAAAACTGTGTGTCCTGCAGTAGGGGGGTGCAGTTTTCTATATGTGTTCATTAGGTTAAGTGTGTTAATGCTATTAAAATCTTCTATAACTTATCTAATTTTTTAATTAAATCTTTATTGTTCAGATTATTACATTTGTTCCTCTTTTTCCCCCCATAACTCCCCTCCTCCCAGTTCCCACCCCACCCTCCACCCTCACTCCCCACCCACTGTCCTCATCCATAGGTGCACGATTTT
>NW_006291009.1:913318-928298 GCF_000327345.1 Myotis davidii
GGGGGGGGTCGTCCTGCAGGAGCGAAACCCACGGGAACTGCGCTCTCTCCGTGCGAGCTTCGCCAAATCTGACGTTTCACAGGAAACCGTCTCCTCTGTCCTCCCTACAACCGCAACCTGCCAGAGTGAACCCTCCTCGAATGACTGTCTCCTTGGCCAGCCGCAGGTGAGGGAGGCCCGGAAGCCACAGGTACTCCTGCGGGCTGGTCTGTGGGGTCTTCCCTGTAGGAAACCAGGTAAGGAGCTGGCGGGAGGGTGCCCTGTCCCTGCCCAGCAGTGGGCATGGCTTCATTTTATCTCATCATTTGTACTATAAGGTGTTTTTTTAAAAATATATCTTATTGATTTTTTTACAGAGAGGAAGGGAGAGAGATAGAGAGTCAGAAACATCGATGAGAGAGAAACATCGATCAGCTGCCTCCCGCACGCCCCCAACTGGGGATGTGCCTGCAACAAAGGTACATGCCCTTGACTGGAATCGAACCCGGGACCCCTCAGTCCGCAGGCCGACGCTCCATCCACTGAGCCAAACCGGTTTCGGCTTATCTAATTCTTATGTGCTAAATTTATCAGTTACTGAGAGGTGTCTATTAAAATCTGCTATGACTGTGGATGTGCCTCTTTCTTCCTTACATTTTTATTAATATACATTTTCTGTATTTGAGATTGAGATTAACTTATACTGCCAAAAATGTATTATCTTTTAATTCATGCATTTAGTTCATCTACATTTAATGTAATTAGTGATGTGATATGTTTTGGCTAATATTGACCATATCCTTTTGTGCTTTATATTTTTCTACCCATTCTATATATCTGCTTTTAAAAATCCTTACATACTTACTTAGCAAAGCCTATAGTTAATCAGTAGACTTTCCCCCCTTCCAGACAATACAAGAACTAAGAAACTTAGAACACTTTTAACTCTATTTATCCCACTTCCTACTTACCTGTCTTATCTGTCTTATATTAAATCTATCTTATCTTTAATACCATAAGATAACGTTTTATTGTTTCATGTGCTCTTGTTTTTTCTTGTACCTCAAACTTTCCATCTGCAATCACTTTCCATCTGCTGACGTTCATTCTGTATAATTTTCTTTAGTGAGCATCTGTTTGTGACAAACTGCCTCAGTTTTAATAATTTAAAATTACATTTATTTTGTCCTCATTCTTGATAGATACTTTCATTTAGTATAGAATTCTAGATTAGCTGCTGGTTTGGGGTGTTTTGTTTTTGTTTGTTTGTTTTTGTAAACACATTGAAGCTATCATTCTACTACCCTCTGGCTTGCCCTGTTACTATTGAAAAAGCTGGTATCTGTTATGCTGGTCCTTTTAAGATTGTGGTAGATTGTGACACTAACAGCTCCCAACAAATCACAGCTCCCGGTATTCCTGCCAGGTGGAGAGATCAGCCCCCACTGTTCCAAGAATCAATGGCAAAAGCCCAGCTTCCAGCCAACACACTTAAATAGTCACATAAGTAAGCCCACGTGACACTACTAGAAGAATCTTTTAGCCCATCTACACACAACCACAAATAATAATAATAATAAATCATTGTTGTTTTAGGTTCACTAAGTTTGGGGGTATTTAGTTACACAGCAACATAGAGTTTAAACAAAACTTGGGACCTAGAAATGGATTGTTGCCATAACAAACACCTAAAATGTTTCTCATTGGCTTTGGAACTGGGCAATGGGTGGAGGCTGAAAACCTGGTCAGCAAACTGCTGATTAAGCCTAAAGGTATGATGACTAATCTATTAGCAGAGGCTGGAAAAACAGGGAGAAAATTTTTTATTGGAAGCCGTTAAAAGATAATCATTGTTTTATATAGTGAAGCAGCTGGAAAAATTGTTGCCTGCAGTAACTTGAAAGAGGAAAAAAATGCATGTATCTAATGAATTGTAGTTGTGGCTAAGATGTATAGATGGAATGTTAAAAGTATCAATTGGCTTCCTTTTGCTGCATATGAAAAGATATATGAACAGAGAAGTGAACTAGAAGGAACCACCTGTTTAGATTACAAGTCTAATTTAGAGGAAATACAGTTTCCAGGACTTATTGGGTCATAAAATACAGTTGTTTCTCATTCTCAGTCTCTGCAGCCAGCAAAATTTACAAAGTAAAATGAAGATCAAATCAAAGTGTGGCAGTAAACTTCTCTATTAAGACTTCTGAAAGATTAAGGCAGTGCTTAGTAGACTGTCTTAGGAGACAAAAGCACTTCTACAAATATTCAGAGTGGCACCCCACAGTAGCTTAATATGCCCAAAGTAGACAGAAGTCTGTTTTGGTCTCTCTGGGCCTCGTGACTTTTGGAATATGGAATGCTCCATGCAGATTCACAAGAAACCTACAAAGTTTTTAAAGGAAGTTTTGTCATCTTGGACTAGAAGGAATAGAGCTAGCTCAAAATGAGAAGAGGTTTATAGGCCCCCAATTATCTATAGGCAGAAGAAGGCCAAAATGGAAACATGGGCCATTTGCTATAAAAAATGAGAGATGCCTAAACGTAAAGCAAGAACACCCAGAGCTGAAGAGAACCATGAACCAGGCCTTAATCAAGAAGCATTCTCTGCCTTAGGACAAGAGCAACATGACAATGTGAGGCCAACTAGATTTCAGAATTGCTATGGACCAGTACTGATAAGTACATTATTTTCCTCCTTTTTAATGACAGTATCTATTAAGGTCATTCTGATCCATCTTACCATTGTATGTTTGGTATTCCCCTCCCCACCCCAAATTAATATGTTGAAAACTTAATGCCCAAGGTGATAGCCTTTGGATGGCAATTGGCTCAAGAGGGCAGAATCCTCATGACCGAAATTAGTGCCCTTATATAAGAGATGCGAGAGAGCCACCTTGACCCTTTTGCTATAAGAGTATGTAATGGGAAGTCTGCAGCCCAAAATTTGGCCATCACTTGACCATGCTTGCCACCCTAATCTTGGACTTCTAGCCTCCAGAACTATAAAAATAAATAAGCCATCCACTCTGATATTTTATTATAGCTAAAATGGACTAATATGTTATATAACTTTTGTTTTTAGTTCTTTTCTCTAAGCCACGAGGAATAGCTATACCTAAGGAGCCTCCTTTGCATATAGACCAAATAGAGATCATAAGATGATGGACTTTGAGTCCGATACTGTTACTGGAGGATACTTTGGGTCTTGAGAAAATGTGAGTATATTTTCCAGAGAGGAGGGAACTGAATCATGAATGATGGAGGGCAGACTGGTTGATTGCTACATCAATGGATCCCAATAAATCATACCTCCTGGTATTCATCCCCTTGTTATAGTCCTTTCCTATATTGACTCTGAGATTGGTCAGATAATTTACTTTGTCCAGTGGACACCAACAAATATAATGCAAGCAGAGGCTACATAAACATCTGTGTTTTTTGGGGTTTTTTCCTCCTGGAAGGCTGTCATCACCATGTATAGAAACCTAGTCTGGTGTTTTTGAAGATGAAAAAGCTCATGGAATGAGAGAGATCAACCCCTCCCAGGCATCTGTTAAATCCTGTCCCTTATAAACCCACTAGGATTGCACACAAGACCAGTAGAATTGCCCTACCAACCCACAGGATTGTGAGAAATAATAAATCATTGTTATTTTAAGTAAATAAATTTTAGAGTGGTTTGTTACACAATAATAGATAACCAAAAACAAGGATAATCTATCCTTTTTCTCTGGCTGCTTTAAAGATTTCTTCTTATTTTTGACCCTCTGCAGTTTCATTATAATGTGTCTGGTTGTTGTATATTTTTATTTGTCCAGTTTTATATTTATCCAACTTCTTGAATGTATGGATTTGTGCCTATAATAATTTCTGGAAAACCCTCAGCCATTATCTCTTTCAATATCGTCAATGCTTGATTCTTCCTTTGCTCTCCTTGCAGAACTCTGATTGAATGTAGGGTAGACCTTGTCATTCTATTCTGCAAGTCTCTTCTCTGAAGTTCTCTTTCATTTTTTTATATTTCTTTGTCTCTCTGGATTCTGGATAATTCTTCTGTCATTCAGCAGTAATCAGCTCTATTGAATTTGCTTTATAATCCATCTTTCGAGTGCTTTATTTCAATTATTATATATTTTATTTCTAAAATAAGTATTTGGGTTTTTTTAAATCTACCTGGGATTCCATCTTCTTTTTTCTTTAAACATAATAAGCAAAGTTTTTATTCAAAAAATGAGGATTCTAATATCTAAAGATTTTGCTGTCTACTTGTTTTCATTGTCCTTGAGAAAATATTAATGGGAATTTTTATTTGCACTTTTATTATAATAAAACATACTCAACCTAATTTTTACCATTTTAATTATTCTTAAGTGCACAATTGAGTGGCATGAAAATCACTCATAAGGTTGTGCAACCATCACCATTGTCTATACTCAAGATGTTTTCATCATTCTGAACATAAACTCATTAAAAAACTCCCCATTTCCTTTCCTCAGGCCCTGGGAA
This sequence comes from Myotis davidii, assembly GCF_000327345.1. Taxonomy (NCBI): domain Eukaryota; kingdom Metazoa; phylum Chordata; class Mammalia; order Chiroptera; family Vespertilionidae; genus Myotis; species Myotis davidii. The sequence goes on from NW_006291009.1 coordinate 917,804, forward strand.
GCCCTATTCTACTTTATGTTCATTGGATCTGCCCATTCTGGTTACCTCATACAAAGGGAATTCTACATTTGTCCTTCTGTGTCTGAATTACTTAAAAAAGCATAATGTTCTCAAGGCCCTTCCATGTGTTGTAAGAGTTTGTTGTTGTCAAATATGAAGACACATTTTTCTGAGCGAATCTGTGTTTTCTTCTGCCTGGTACCGAGAAGCGAAATTAGTGTGGGGCCACTTTAAATTAGACTCACTATTTTAGGATCTTGAACTGTTACTGGAAAGGGGACATGGCCCTGGGTCTGCCTAGGGCCAGCCAATAGTGTGTGAGTTCTTCACTTCGTGCAGAAAAAGTTGACAACGTGAGTCCAGGTGAATTTTAGAGGATGTTTATTAAAGCTGGGGACAATGAAACAAGGAAGGGCTGGGAAAATGAGCCCAGGCTGGTCTGCTTCAGCTCACTAAGAAGTCAGAGAAAAGGAGGCCATGGAGACAGGCTCAGGGGGGTTGCCCTGGATGAATTGCCACTTCCCATTGCTGCCATGGTTGCAAGCTTTGTGGGGTCCTTTAGAGTTTAGGAGATGCATGCCTGTGGGGAAAGAAAGGGGAAAGGGTAGAGGCATAGGCATGCACCTGGGAGAGAGAGTGGGTGCTGGGTCCTTTGTCTTGAGGCTTTTATTTCTCTCTTGCAGGCTGGAATCTTGGGGGAGGTCTCAGGGTGAGGGTTTCAACAGAATATTCATCAGTTTTCTAGGTGTGTTCTTTTAGGGTTGGGGTCTTTACTGATTGGTCTGTGTGGCATCTTTTTCATTGCAGATGGTGTGGGTGTCACCCACCTGGTTTTGCTGTTTTTCTGGGTCTGGGCTGAAGTACATCTGAAGCCCAGATGTTATTTCTAGGAGGTGACCTTCTGTATCTGCTGTAAATTGATCTGTCATTTTGTTTAGGTACCGGTCTCAGTTTCCCTGTTCCACTCCTCCTGGCTTACTGGCCTGTCTCAGAACCTCTCAGGTAATATGAATTTGAGTTTCATCTATTCAGAGGGGCCTGGAGGCCGGTACAACTCAGAGGTGGCTTTGTCCCCTACTGCTCTACTCTTCTCCAACGTAACTTTCCTTGCTGTCCCCTGAGGTCGAGGAGGCAGGTTTACCTCTGGCTCTCCCTACCCCTATGTTGTAGTACTTTGGGGAACCCATAATTGTTTGTTTTGTTTTGAAATTTTTCTTAATTGTTGAATGTATTACAGATGTCTCCCTTTTCCCTCCCCACTGATCCCCTCCACCCAGCTCTGGTCCCCTCCCCAGGCCTTCCCTGCACCATTGTCTGTCCATGGGTTATGCACATATGCATATAAATTCATTGCTTAATCTCTCCCCACCCCTCCTCACCTTCCCCCTGAGATTCGTCAGAGTGTTGCATGCATCAATGTCTCTGGATCTTTTTTGTTCATCAGTTTATTTTGTTCATTAGATTTTTACATATGAGTGAGATCATGTGATACTTGTCTTTCTCTGACTGGCTTATTTTGCTTAGCATGATACTCTCCAGGTCCCTCCGTGCTATCTCAAAGGGGGTCCCATCGTTATGGAGGATGCATTCGTCTGCTAAGGCCACCATAAGAAAGTACCACAATGGCAGAGCTTAAACAACAGGAATTTATTTTCTCAGTTCTGGAGGCTGGAAATCCAAACTCAAGGTGCCAGTAGGGTTGGTTTCCTCTGAGGTCTCTCTCTCTGGCTTGCCAAGGCTGCCTTCCTGCTGCCTTTTTACGAGATCTTTCCTCTGTGTCTACAGGCTGCTGGTGTCTCTCTGTGTGTCTTCATCTCTATTTTTTAAAAGGACACTAATCAGATTGGATTAAGCCACACCCTAAAAGTCTCATTTTAATTTAGTTATCTCTTTCAAGGACCTATCTCCGGATATAGAAATATTCTGAGTAACTGGGAGTTAGGGCTTCAACATATGAATTCTGAGGTGACAAAATTCAGCCCATAGCAGAGGAGAGGTTCCTAAACGACTCCCCCTTAGGGAGAACCCATCTTTGGTATCTGTCCCCTTCACATCAGGAAACTGTCAAAACCTAAGCCTGCATTAACCTGCTCAGCAAATGCCTGCAGGGCACAAGAGGTTTAAATGATTGAGTTCCCATTAGTCTGCTTGGTTTCCATTTCCATTTAGATTTTAACCTGTTAATTTATTATTATCTTGTCAGCTTTTTCATATTTTAATAACCTAGCTTGACATAGTATCAGTATCAAAAATTATATTCTATTGAACTGTATATAGCAAATACAAGAGCACTTTGCCAGTTCCATAAATGAATTTTCCCATATAGGTTTTGTTTGAATTTTATTTTTCATCATACAAAGATGTAATTATTAAGTGTAGCAGAGCCTCAAGCACTGAGTACAGAGCCAGTTGCAAAGTGGGATTTCATTAAATATTTGTTGACTAAATGATGTTCTGTATTATTATGTGGCCCAATATGCTGCTCTTTTCCATTGTGAAATGTCCTATTTATAGGCTCCAAATTAAAAAGTTATCCCTATCATTTATACATTAAATGCAAAAGGTACTCTGAAGTAAAAAAAAAAAAAAATCAGTTAATGTTTTTAAAATAGATGGTGGCACAAATATAGGTGAAATTAATACAGACCTTAACTTTATTTAGCCAATGTGACTACACGCCAGGCCCTGAAGGCGCTCCATGGCTGAAGACCCCTGCTGACTGTGATCAGCACCTGAATTAGGTTTTCCTTCACTCCTGAAGTTAGTTCATCCTATTGGGAGATGTGCCTGAGTACCACCAAGGGCCTACACCTATCTCCTTATTCAGAATTGTTTTCCCAAGCCACTTCCAAGGACCTGGACTTGAGAAACACCAACGCAGTCTTAGGACATAACTTGGCAAAGGAATTCACTTCTCAGAGTCCTCTCTCAGCCTTCCTTCCATGTCCATAATCCCTTTTACCCTTCCCAGTTGCAATGCCTGAAGAGCAAGGAGAACAGTAAATCTCCATCCTAGTGACATGGCCAGTGCTCACAGCATGCGCTCCCTCCTTCCAAAAACTCCAAGGAGCACGTCCCCATTTGGTGAGGTGTCCTATTTATACCAGTGACCTTCCCCACATGCAGAACTGAACAGCTGCACAATATATATAACGGAATGGAAAGTAACATGACACACGTTTCAAAGAGAAAACTGGAAAGGGATAAGTATCCCATGTTCCTTCCAGCTTCAAACAGCTATGCTTCTTGAGTCTATATCATAAAAATAACAGAAGAGTCAGCGTGGGGTATGACCGAGGAGGCTGCTTTGGGCAAAATTATTTTGACTTCCTAAAGAAAAAGCCTGAAATGAGGAAGGAAATATTTAAAACAAACTAACAAAAATAGATTATTGATAAAAACTCTTGAGCGATATAATTATTCTCTTTCTGAATTTGAAACAGAACATTTTAAAAGGTACTAGTCATTCTACTTAATATATTTTAATATAATTATACATTTATTTTTTTGTACCTTTGAGACCCAGGATCATGTGTGTATGACTTGGTATCTCCAGGCCTATTTAACACAGTGCCATACTTATAATAGTAACTTGATTTTTATTGTAATTAATAAACTGTGACAATCTGAAGAATCAAGATACATGTGTGTGCTTTGGTACACACCTGTAATTATAAGGAATTGTTCCCATTCATGAAGCAACCACTGTATATATCACGATGCTCAAGGGACTGAGACCTTTGAGGGCATACTACCCATTGTCATAAAGTGAAGATACTGGGCTTTGTGTAAAATATTTTAAGTCATAATTTTAAATTCAAAGTAAATAAACTCTTTCCTCCGTGTAAAAAGAGCTCCCCTGTCTGTCTGTCCAGTTACACATGAAGCTCACCACTGGTCTACAGAGGTAGAAAACTAAGGCCAAAGGCAAAGACCTCTTCATTTGCCTGTGCTCATCTCCCTCCCTCTCCCTACTCACCAACCTTCCCTATTATGTACCACCATCGACCTGGAAGCAAGTATGTGCTGCCAGCTCAGATTGCTACAAATGCTAGATGACACCATCCTACACCTGCATTATCCTTGTCTCTGAAACACACTCCCCCTTTCTAATATTGTAGCAGAAAAACAGTGATGTTGTTTTGCCGTTATTAAAGTGTCAGTGCTGCTTAGTACAAATATGTGAATATGTTCAAATAACTTTGAAATAGGTTTGTTTTATTTTAATTTAGGAGGAACATGGGGACTTATTTCTATCATGCCCAACCCAATTTTACCCACTAACCCAGTGATCAGCAAACCGCGGCTCGCAAGCCACATGCAGCTCTTTGGCCCCTTGAGTGTGGCTCTTCCACAAAATATCACGTGTGGGTGTGCACGTACAGTGCGATTGAAACTTCGTGGTCCATGCACAGAAGTCAGTTTTTGGCCTGGGCGAGTCTATTTTGAAAAAGTGGCATTAGAAGAAGTGGGGGTATGTTTGCTCAAGTCGACCCCTCAGATTGAGAACATTTTTAGCAAAGGCCAGCTTAGGAGTACCCTAATTAAGTTAATAACAATGTACTTACCTATATAGTTTAAGTTTAAAAAATTTGGCTCTCGCCCTGACCGGTTTGGCTCAGTGGATAGAGCGTCGGCCTGTGGACTCAAGGGTCCCGGGTTCGATTCTATTCAATGGCATGTACCTTGGTTGCGGGCACATCCCCAGTGGGGAGTGTGCAGGAGGCAGCTGATCAATGTTTCTCTCTCATTGATGTTTCTAACTCTCTATCCCTTTCCCTTCCTCTCTGTAAAAAATCAATAAAATATATTTTAAAAAAATTTTGGCTCTCAAAAAGAAATTTCAATTGTTGTACTGTTGATATTTGGCTCTGTGACTAATGAGTTTGCCGACCACTGCACTAACCAATTTCTGGGATATAAAATTAATTCTTCTTTCTTCTTTTTTTTTCAGAGAAGGGATGTTTTGAATGGGAGAATGGGAAAGTCATTTTACCAATATGAAATGAAATCTTGTTCTCAGAATTCAAATGGGCACCAAGGTGGAAATATGGGGCAGGAACACGGACTTATTTGTCGGTAAAACTTGGGCTAGGCTCTAAGTCCCCTTCTTTTCTAGAATTCCAAAATTCTGTGATTTGAATGAAGAAAGGTGGTAAGGGAGAAAGACGGGTGAGCAAAAGGTTTGGAGCTATCTCCAGAGATGATTGTCAGGTCCCATCTTAATAACAGAGGTACAAGGCTGACCTGGTGGGACTAAGACCAAAGAAAAGCTATTTGTTGGGTGAGAAAGGCCCTGAAAGAATACACCTCATTGCAGAAGTTAGGAGGAGATGCAGAAGCAAGCAGAGGCTGATATATGACTGGTCAGACAATGCAGAGTGGATATCAATGCAAAGGATCAGTGAATTCCAAATGGCAGAGAAGAGGGAATCGAAGAACTGTGAATTTTTATAGATCCAAGCCGAACAGGGGAAGGTGGCGTGAGGGAAGTTGGCTGGGACCCAGAAGGATTAAAAAAGATAGACACTGCTTAGAATTGTGTTCAAGGTAGACTCCCAGCCCCCAGGAAAAGTCTAGTTTTCAAAAACAGACATAAGTAAAGCTGGGTAGAGGGTACATGATAGTCTACTGTGGTGGATTAATTATGGCTACAAGTCTGATACTTCTTCTACCAAGAAATAGACCCTTTATCCTGTATCCTTGAATCTGGAAAGGCTTGTTTATTTATTTGACCAAGAGAATAGAAAGGAAAAGATGCTATGCTGGTTTCTTGGCCAGTCTCTTGGCAACTGGCAGCTTCCCCTTCCTGTCTCTTGGTACACTCTTGGAAACCATCTGCCATGTTTTGAGGAAGCCCGAGCAGTCCTATAAGGAGACCTATGTGTAGAGGAAAAGGTCTCCAGCTGACAATCCCAGCTGATTTTCACCCAACAGCCCACACTAACTTGATAGGCATATGAGTGAGCCATCGTGGAAATGAATGAGCCATCTTAGAATTGGGGTCTCCAGCCCCAATTAAGCTGCCCCCAGCTGATTACAGATGGAACAGAGACTAGCTGTCCCAACTGAATTACAGCCCAACCCAAATTACAGATTTATAAGCATAATGCATAATTATTGCTGTTTTAAACATCTGAATTTGGGGGTGATTTGTTATGCAGCAACAGAGGACCAGAATATTTATTATATTACCACCTCTATTTTTATGTGTGTATGAAAATTTCTATATTAAAAATGTTTTAAATGGGTGGAAGGACATAGCAAAATGGTGTGACCTGGTATTTGAGACTTAGCAGGGCAGTGTTCTTCAAGGAGTGTTTTGGGAACCATCTGTATCAGCATTCTGCTGGGGTGCTTATAAAATGGATCCAGCCTCAGACCCAAGGAGTCAGGAATTCTCAGAAAAGAAAAGGAATATGCATTTTCCACAGGCACTGCCAGGGAGTTCTGCTTTCTCTTAACATCGGAGAGACACTGGGTTAGAACAGTGGTTCTCAACCTTGGCTTCACATAGTAATCAGCTACACTGCACACAATTCTGGTGCCTGAGTCCCACTCTACCCCACCCAGAATTACTGACTTAATCTGAGGTGCACCCTGGCACTGGGATTTGTGAAAGCTCTCCAGATAATCCCAGTATGCAGCCAGGGTTGAGAACTAGTGAGCAAAAGGGTTTGGATCTGCAAATTTACCACATTTGAGCTGTAAGGGAATCAGCTGGTACAAGATATGTGGGGAAGAGGGCTACAGAGACTGGGAGGCAAGCAAAATCTGCTGAAGAAGGCCATCTATGACAATGTGTAATTCAAAAGAGCAATAGCAATTCTTTGTGAGACTTATTTCTTTCTATCATGCCCAACCCAAAGGTGACAAAGACTAAATTCACCAAAAAGGGTTGGGAACTGGGAGAATATCAAAGCAAAACTCTCCTTTAATAATTTTAAAGTAATAGGAAATGAAGGTTCCAAAGCATAAACTAAAGTCTTTCTTCATGACTGAGTAAAAAATAGATGTTTTTCTACTGAGAAAAAAAAATCTGATTATAATTTCCTTTCGAAAGTTATGTCTACCTCCATTTTAAAGTTTTTATTTCTCTTTTGGTATTTAAAGGAGCTGCTGAGAATGACATCTGAGCCTCTGAATTTTAGTGGCAAGGTGAGTTATTAAAGAAATGGGACTGTGGGAGAGTTGGTAAGTACTGGGATCATGCAAAATCTTCAATGGATTGCAAAGTAGGCAAAGGTGCAAATTATTAATGCATGAGTATTCATGCTTTTCCCTTTCACCACAAAGATAATTTAGTATTTTCCACTTAATTTGTATTGGTTGTTTATTGAAGAGTTTTACTCTGGACCATCTTTGAGGCCTGAGAGAATTAGATGTGACAATACTTATGTGTTGCTGTGGATTATGAAAGGAATCTATTTAGATGTTCTCTGAGAACCAAATAAGAGGATGGAGTTGCTTTTTAAGTACTTCCACTTGCTCCTTGAACACATCATCCCTATGGGACTGGTCCCAGATATGTAAGTATGGCATAATTATGAACCTAGATTAGGAAGCTGTGGTGCTACCCTAGGGACTTTCTGCTCTCTTTTTAAATTAGATGAAAAATTCCTGGGCCAACATTCCATCTTCTCAGTATTTATATACACTTTTGTTAATCAATTGCCAAGAGTTATTATATATATATATATATGACGAGTTGATTTTTCAGCACCATGAGAGGAAAACAAAACAGGTGTTCTTACTACTCTATTGCAGATGGAATCCCAAATCAAAAATATTTTGATTATTGTTTATAGTTATATGAGAGAAGCAAGGGGAAGATTTCTCCCTGGTCAGTAATAACCCAGACTAGTAGCTATCTTGTATAAGCTCCATCTTTCGTGAGGAAGAACTACTTTTCATTTGCTTCAAAATAACCAGACAAGTGTGTTAGTGGGAAATGGTGTTAAATAGAGCCCTTGGAGACAGAGATGACTCACATACCTCAGATATTGGTGGGTCCGCTTCATTTCACAACTCCTTGCAGTTGGGTTGGAAGCTGCATGACTCAATCTAGACAATGAAGTTCAAGTAGAAGTGATGCTTGTCTCTTTCAAGCCTGTGCATTTCTAAGCCAATACCTTTCCTCTATTCCTCTGCTCCTCTTTTTATAGTAACCTGGCAGTTGTATGATTCAGATGGCATACCTACAACTCAGAAGCAACCCAGATGCAGAAGTCACTGCTTGGTGAATACTGCTAAGGGCTGACTGCATGAGGTTGTGGAACGAGCAAGTGCATTTTTGTTATGGTAAGCCACTGAAGATCAGAGATTTAGCTGATACAGAAGCACAACCTAGATTTCCCGTGACTAACGTGGTCCCTGGAGGAAATGAGGAAGAGAGTTTGCTGTCTTTTTTTACTGGAAAACTGTGCAGAGAGAGAAAAGACTATTTCTACTACTTTAGAAATCAATTCATGAAGGCTACATGTCTATATGGTGTCAGCTGCAAAGACAGATGAGATATAAATGATAGGGAAGATAATTTTGTATCAATTTTCCCAGATTCTGAGGTCTCCCCTGATCTGCTGACGAATGCCTTTATGACCAACTTTTCAATAAACCTCAGTATCTTTACCTGGGGTTGAGCCTAGGCGGAATTTCAGGCTGACTTTGAGAAAGAGGTGGCAATACCTTGGATGAAGCCACTAGTCTCAATCTGCTTAATGATTTTAACACTGCTTTTTCACTTGTTCAATTCATCACAGTCATTAAAGACTTTCCAAAGCACTAGGAATTCCCCAAGGATCTTTTGCTCAAGGCCAGCTGATTCAAAGAAAACCTGCTTCTTGGCTCTAGGTTCTCAGAACTTCAAAATAGTTCTATAGGCTCTAGCATTTAGACAAAATAACATTTCTTTTTATGTACACTAATAAAAGAGAAAGATGGAAACTGACCATACCTTCGTGACACCCACCAGCCAATCAGGAGTAAGTATGCAAATCAACCCAACGAAGATGGTGGGCTAATTTGCATATGCAGGCATCGAGCGGCTGGGGGCAGGGCGGGAGACGCAGGTGTTTGCACTGCCACAGCTGCTCTGGGCCTCTGGGCAGTGTGGGAAGGCAGAAAGGCAGCTCCAGCAGGAGTGAAGGTGGTGCCAGCAGCCAGGGAAAGGAAGGCCCATTCTTTTTTTAAATTTTATTTTATTGTTTAAAGTACTACAGATAGTAGTACATATGTCTCCCTTCCCCCCCTCCACCCCCTCCCCAGGAAGGCCCATTCTTGCACGAATCTTCATGCATCTGGCCTCTAGTTTTTACCTAAATAAAAACCAGTGGCAAATTAAAACAAGGTGGGACTTCAAAATCAACCCTTTCTTTCTTTCTTAAAACTAAGAACTTTTCTTAAAGACCCAATGAGATAGCCCTGCTGGAGTGGCTCATTTGGTTGAGCATCATCCTGTGTACCAAAAGATTGCCAAGTGGATCTGTTTCTTTCTCTCTCTCTCTCTCTCTCTCTCTCTCTCTCTCTCTCTCTCTCTCTCCATGTCCTCAGGTGAGGATTAAAAAAAAAACCCATGAGATAATATTTTTGAAACCCCAGTTAGATAATGCACTTGAAATGCTGTATGAACCATTTGTTTTTGCTATTATCCACAGAAACGCTCTCTTACTTGGTCTTAGGAAATGGAGAATACTCCTCTTATTTTTAAAAGACCATTTCATCCCAGAAACAATTTAGAATTATTGTCATGCAGCCAGCTGCCTCATAGGTGCCTTTGTCTTTATCTGATAAAGCTGGGAATGCCCCCTCACAGCCTATCTCTGTTTCAATAGAGCGCAATCTGGTAATTATGTGAGTTTTATTTTTTTTAAACACCGAAACCCAGCGTTTAGCCCGTGGGTTTCTTTATTACCATCTAAGGAGTCCTGGCTGACTGGAGCCATTTTTCCCTCTGACAGACCTTTAAATGATTCTTCATGCTTTTGTCACATAATTAAAATTAGATTACTTCAACTCCCTGCTGGCCGGCCTGAGTGGGGGCCCTTGTAAAGCCTCCAGCTGGCCCAAGGGCCTTTGAAAAGAGGAATATGGTCCAAACACACTCAGACACAGCCTCACCCCACCCCCAGCCTGCAAGCCATTGTGCTCCTTGCCAGTTAGACAAGATTTACCCCGAATTTATCAATAGCTGCTTATCTTCCAAGTGCTGGATTTTCTATTCTGAAGACTCGGAGTCAGAGGTTGGTATGTCTGTTTCTAAGGAGCTGAAGCTGTCTATGCTGGTCCCCATTTTCAGCACCCAGGGAACTCACCTCGAAGTGCTTTGCCTGGTGGCTCAGCTAAAACGGAGCCAAGCAGGAGAATCAAGCAGCTGAGCTCACGCATCGTCATGCCTGTTTGCTTCCAGATACTTGTTTGGTTTCTCAGCCAAGGCTGAATTCAAAATCCCTCCTCTCTTCCATTGGCCTTCCCCTTTAACGCCCCCTGCCCCCTCTCC